>NC_080060.1:19275225-19322725 GCF_026212465.1 Amaranthus tricolor | reverse complement strand
CCATAACTCCCACTCAATTCTTAGCCCACCTGATCACTGCCTTTATAGCCTCCTTTTACAGCACGACGTTTAACAGCGTCAAGGTTAAACTAATTATTTCGTAGTGATTAAGACATACTCATGTCTAAGGAATCCACTAAATATAAGGATTCGATTCTGCCCTTTCGAATCAGATTAGGTCAAGTCTCAATGCATCAGGTATGCATCCATGTAATCGATTAAACATCTCTATGTTTCCATAGCCCATGGAACCGAGCTATCAATTAATTACATGCTAATCTTTAATAAACCACTTATGTCCAATTTAGTGATTTAGATTAGGGACATTATATAAATTGTGATTTCAGTTCACTTATAGGGTTCCATTATCGAAACGTTTCCAATAATCCTATTGAAAACACAAATTATATGAACATTTTATTTAATACTAAACCAAGCAATTAAATAAGAAACAAACCATTTATATTATTGATAAACATTCCAAACATATGGTAAACAAAATTCTTTATAATTGTAAACATGAAGTAAACAACCTAAAGACATTCTCCTATATGCTTAAGCCCCATAGACCTAGTATGACTCTCATGCTTCGGCTGAGGGAGTGGTTTAGTCAACGGATCTGCTATGTTATCCGTGGTATCAACTCTACTTATTATTACATCCTGTCTTCCAACAATATCTCGAATAAGATGGAATTTTCTTTCAACATGTTTAGATTTTTGGTGAGATCTAGGTTCCTTGGATTGAGCAATAGCACCTTCATTGTCACAATACAACTTGATGCCATTCTCAATGCTAGGAACTACACCCAGTTCACTAACGAACTTTTTAATCCAAACAGCCTCTTTTGCTGCTTCAGCTGCTGCTATGTACTCAACCTCTGTTGTAGAATCTGCAACTGAACTCTGCTTGGAGCTCTTCCAGCTCACAGCTCCTCCATTCAGACAAAATATGAAACCAGATTGGGATCGAAAGTCATCTTTGTCAGTTTGGAAGCTTGCATCAGTGTATCCAGTGACAAACAACTCATTAGCTCCGCCATATACCAGAAATTTATCCTTTGTCCTTCTTAAGTACTTGAGGATATTTTTCGCTGCTATCCAGTGTGCATCTCCTGGATTGGACTGGTATCTGCTGCACATACTCAAAGCAAATGCAACATCTGGTCGAGTACATATCATAGCATACATGATTGATCCTATTGCAGAAGCATAAGGAACATTATTCATACGCTTGAACTCTTCTGAACTCGATGGGCACATAGTCTTGCAAAGTTTAATGCCATGTTGCATAGGAATAAACCCTCTTTTGGAGCTTTCCATTTTGAACTTTGTGAGAATCTTATCTATGTAAGTCTCTTGATTTAGTCCAATAAGTCTCCTCGATCTATCCCTATAGATCTTTATTCCCAGTATGTACTCAGCCTCTCCCAGGTCTTTCATAGAGAAATGACTTTTAAGCCATTGCTTGACTGACTCAAGCATATTTTTGTCATTCCCAATGAGGAGTATGTCATCTACATACAAGACCAGAAAGGTGATATTATTCCCACTTAACTTCTTGTATACACAAGATTCCTCTTCATTTCTAAGAAAACCAAACTCTTTGACTGCCTCATCAAATCTGAGGTTCCAACTCCTTGATGCTTGCTTCAATCCATAAATGGATCTCTTAAGCTTGCATACTTTCCTTGGATTTTTCGGATCTTCAAAACCTTGTGGTTGTGTCATGTACACATCCTCCTTTAAGAACCCATTCAAAAAGGCAGTTTTGACGTCCATTTGCCATATTTCAAAGTCATGAAAGGCAGCTATTGCAAGGATTATCCTAATGGATTTTAGCATGGCTACTGGAGAAAAAGTTTCATCATAGTCTATACCATGAATTTGTTTGAAACCTTTTGCTACCAACCTTGCTTTGAAAACACTAATGTTTCCATCCTTGTCTGTTTTCAGTTTGAAAATCCATTTGCATCCAATGGGTTTTACCCCATCAGGCAAATCAACCAAGTCCCAAACTTGGTTTTCAGACATGGAATCCATTTCAGATTTCATGGCTTCAAGCCATTTTTCGGAGTCAGGACTCTCCAAAGCATCTTTGTAACTAGTAGGCTCTTCTGATTCTAACATGGTTATTTCAGAGTTTTCAGTCAAAAGGAAATCAATATATCTTCTTGACGGAATTATTGTCCTACTAGACTTACGTAGGGGAACAACAAGAGAAGTTTCTGCCTCATTAGGTAGAGTGACTTCGAGTGGATTTTCTCCACTTGGGGCGGTAGGAGGTAAGTGCGTTGAATGTATTTCCTCCTGGGCATTTTCATGCTGGGGCGCCTCTAATGAGGTGTTAACCTTATCCATTTGTTGCTCATCTCGAACTTCTTCGAGATATACATTACTCCCACTTGTTTTTCTAGAAATAAATTCCTGTTCTAGAAAAACACCATTGCGAGCAACAAACACTTTGTTTTCGCTTTGGTTGTAGAAGTAGTATCCCTTTGTCTTTTTTGGGTAACCCACAAAAAGACATTTGTCAGATTTGGGTGCTAGCTTATCAGATATTAAACGCTTAACATAAGCTTCGCAACCCCAAATCCTTAGAAAAGACAACTTCGGAACTTTTCCCGTCCACATCTCATATGGTGTCTTTTCCACTGCTTTGGTAGGTGCTCTATTAAGTGTGAATGCAGCTGTATCCAATGCAAATCCCCAAAATGAAATAGGAAGATTAGCAAGACTCATCACTGATCGAACCATATCTAATAGAGTTTGATTCCTCCTCTCAGAGACGCCATTTAATTGTGGTGTTCCTGGTGGAGTCAATTGTGAGAGTATGCCTTGATTTTTCAAATGATCATCAAACTCGTGAGACAAGTATTCACCACCACGATCGGATCGTAATGCTTTTATTTTCTTCCCAAGTTGGTTTTCTACTTCATTTTGAAATTCCTTGAACTTTTCAAAGGACTCCGACTTATGTCTCATGAGGTAAACATATCCATATCTGCTTACATCATCAGTAAAGGTTATAAAGTAGCTGTAACCACCCCGAGCCAC
Organism: Amaranthus tricolor; assembly: GCF_026212465.1. Lineage (NCBI taxonomy): Eukaryota > Viridiplantae > Streptophyta > Magnoliopsida > Caryophyllales > Amaranthaceae > Amaranthus > Amaranthus tricolor. Next base: position 19,319,669 of record NC_080060.1, on the reverse strand, counting down.
GGTACTCATAGGTCCACATACATCAGTATGTATGAGAGCTAAGAGGTCATTGGCCCTTTCACTTGTACCTGTGAAAGGTGACTTTGTCATTTTTCCCATCAAACAAAACTCGCAAATACCAAATGATTCAAAATCAAATGATTTTAGAATTCCATCTTTATGAAGTTTCTCTATTCGTTTTGAACTTATGTGGCCTAATCGACAATGCCATAGGTAAGTGGGGTTTGAATCATTTGTTTTACGTTTCTTGCTGTCTATGTTATAGATGTGAGTTTCTAAGTCTAGCACATACAACCCATTTAATAATTTAGCTGAAACATAGAACATATCATTTAAATATGCAGAACAACAATTATTCTTAATAGTAAATGAAAAACCTTCCGTGTCCAAAACCGGAATTGAAATAATGTTCTTGGTGATGGCAGGAACATAATAACAATTATTTAGTTCTAAAATTAAACCAGAGGGTAATGTTAAAATATAAACTCCAACAGCTAAAGCAGCAACTCTTGCTCCATTTCCGACTCGGAGATCCACCTCACCTTTGCTCAAGCTTCTACTTCTTTTTAGACCCTGCACATTACTAGTAATGTGAGACCCACAAGCAGTATCAAATACCCAAGAAGCCGAAGTCGCTAAATTAATTTCAATAACATATATACCTGAAGATGAAGCACCAGACTTCTTTTCTTCTAGATAGACGGGGCAGTTCCTCTTCCAATGGCCAATCTTGTGGCAGTGGTAGCACTCATGTAGTGCTGCTACTTTAGCCTTTGGAGTAGCCTTTGGTCTGGGAGAGGCATTAGTGGTAACTACCTTACCATTGCCATTCCATTTAGGAACCCCTTTCTTCTTGAACTTTTTATTCTTTCTGACCATAAGCACATCTTTCAGTGCGGGTTCAGAAGGTAAGCTCCTTTCAGCCTGAATAAGCATACCATGCAATTCTGGCAAGGTTGCTTCCCCTCCTTGCATGTAAAAATTTAATCTGAAAGCATCAAAAGTTTCTGGCAAGGATCTGATCACAATATCAGTGGCCAGCTCTTTGGGATAAGGAAAACCCAACTTTTCCATGACTTGAAAATGCCCTATTAAGGCGAACACATGGGGTCCGACGGGTTTTCCCTTGCCCAGTTTGCATTCCAAAAGTTTACAATTAGCTTCAAATCTCTCTAATCGAGCATTCTTTTCGAACATTGTTCTAAGTTGCTGGATTATTGTGTAGGCATCAAGATTGTTAAAACGTTTTTGAAAATCATGTTCCATGCAAGCAAGCATCAGACATGTTACTTGCACAGAATTGGCCTCGAGATTTTGCCTAGCTCTTTTCTCTGCAACTGTTGCAGTTTCTGGCAGGGGTTCAGGGAGTGGAGTGTCAAGAACACTTTCCCTTCCTTCAGCTCTGAGAACAATTCTCACAGCCATTTCCCATTCAAGGAAGTTGTTTGCATTCAATTTGTCTTTTTCCAAGACACAGCGCAAGTTAAAAGCAGGAGTGTTGTTGTTAGTTGAACCAGACATGATTTCTACAACAATGTAATAAAGTAAAATTAATAGTCTATCAATAAGCAGTAATTAAACAATTTAATAATTTATTCAAAATTTTAAAATCCCCTTTTGAATAAATAACAACTAAGATCCTCTCCCATTACAGTTAAACGGACTTTGGCCCTGCCTTTAACTATAGTAGTTAAGGTAAGTAAACGTTTTACTAATTATAACTAATTATAATTCTTAGTAGATAGATTGATAATTCTTGTTCAATCCTATCTCTTAGTTTCAAAACCCAAAACTTTGTTTTTGATGATTTTGTTGAGTGAAACCAAACATGAACCTGTAAATTTTCAAAAAAAATTTACCCCATATCCCAAGATTTATGAGCAATACCTCGCTTTGGCAGAATGTATTATTCATTATCAAAGGCTTATAGGTGTTGTTTGGAAAAACAATAAAACTCAATATTATTTATGGGGATTCAAGTTAATTAGCATGGTTAATATTAAGTGAACACATAGCATATTTAACCAATACATTAACTTATGCATGAAAAGACCAAAATAAACGCTCAAAGCAAATAAAAGCATGAATAAAAGATGATCTAGTATGGCCCCTAAAAAAAAACTAATCTTCATGAAGCTTCCATGAATTTCCATTGATCACCTTCCTTGAAACTCCTTTCATTTGTGATTACATACTTTGAATAAAAATATTACGATACGCATATCGTATTTAATTACATTCAAAACAAACGATTCGCAGATCGTATATAATTACATTCAAAACAAACGATTCGCAGATCGTATATACTATCCTAATTTTATATATAAATTTTGTTTTGGGCCATACTAGTCATAACATGTCAAAATAATATCAAATATTATAAACGACAATAACAATGCAATATATCAAACTAAAGGGTCATAACAATTAGCATATAAAATATTTAAATGTTGAGTCAAACTTAACTAATTTAAGTGAGACTCTTTTTTTTTTTTTTTTTTTTTTTTTTATTTTATTTTATTTTTTTTTTTTATTTTTTTTTATTTATTTTTTTTTTTTTTAAGGAAAAAAAAACGCACCATATAAAGCCAATTAAGACTCAAAAAGGGGTTATTTTGCACATATTAAAACAAATACCAAAAAAAAATAAAAAAGAAGATGGTCACCTTCATCTAAGCTACTGGAACAAAGAAAACAGCAAAGGGAAAGAAGGGAACCCAGCAACCCTTCCAGGAGCCGGTTCACCACTGCCCCACCAGCCCGCCTTCGAGGAGCGGCTACACAACTGCCGTGCCACGCAGCTGTGCCTCCCTCCGGCCACTAAGCCACCTCAGACAACTCGTGGCGTGCGCATGCTTCCCGGTTTGTTTTCGGTATTTGTTTCCCTTTTTTTCTTTTTTTTTTTTTTGATGAATTCGAACAAATTCGAACTGATATACAATCTTTGTGCATGAATTGCTTCAAATTTCAGGGAAAACAAGTTTTTCGCATTTAAATTTCAAGCCAATTGAACGAATTTTGTGTTTTAACAATTAAAATTGAATTGGGGATAAAAAAAGGTTTTAAGCGTTTTCGATCCAAAACCTTGAATTCCTTAACGAAAAACACAATTAACAATGAACAAAATTTGTGTTTTAACAATTCATTGTGTGTGGGTTTCGTAACTGATCAAATCCCCAAGACAGTTATCACAAAATTTCGAATTTTCATCCAAAAAAAAACTGATGTTTTTTTTTTTTTTTTTTTTTTGATTAATTCGAACAAATTCGAATGGATATACAATATTTGGGATGAATGGCTTCAAAAATCAGGAAAAACAAGTTTTTGCATTTGAATTTCAATCTAATTGAAATGGAATATTATGAATAACTTCCAAACAGTTATCATAAAAAAACCTGATTTTCATGAAAAAGAAACGGTTGTATTTTGTTCCAGAGAAAAAAAAAATCATATGAATATTATGAATTAGGCTTAACTGATACCACTGTTGGGTTACGATGGATGCTTAAAGCGGAATTTCAGGAAACACTTCCCTAACATCTATCTCAGGATCATAAACATAATCAAACATATGAATCATATAAAAGGATTAGTCTATATTACCTTTGTAGCGTGAAATCCACGAAAATAACGCGATAAGATAATATGGAGAGCCTCAAGCGTTGCTCCTCTATTCGGTCTACCGGAATCAATTGAACACCAACGTTTGCTAGAACGGAAGAGATTGTTTCTCTTGCTTTTTCTGGTTTTTCAATAACTGTATATGAGAATTATGTATGGTGAGAGTTTTAAATAAACATATTTATAATACTCACATCCATCGTCCCATTATCCCCACTTCTCCACTACTAGCATTATATCCTCATATAATACTAGTAACCTAGGTCAAAAAGAAACCGATTCTTTTGTTAACCTAATTGGATCGCAAGCCCATACTCCTAATGGGCCCGAGTCATTTACCGTTCAATTGATTCTTTTGTAAGACCTTATAGGATTAATTATATTAGTTGTGGTCCAATTATTATTGACCCACCAATTATATTTATTCTCTAGCAAGCAAATATAATTACTAATAATAATTAACTTTATTATCTTCATAAATATCCTATATATTTATATTTAGTAATTGTCGGAAATGTCTACGGACATATTCCTTCAGGATTATAGTGTATGTATAATGGTCTTTTTAATAAAAATTACTCATTTCTTAATTTTTGAACAAAGCCCTTATGGGGTGAAACAAATTGGAGTAAGTGTATATATATTTCCTCCTTTACTTGCATCAAAACTAAATTGTACACTGTTTATTATTCTATGAAGTATTTTACATATTTAGAAGATTATTATTCAAGAAGAAAATATAATTATTTAAAATTTTATTTTGTTTTTACCTATTTTCATAATATTATATTTTTATAATTTTTAATTATATTTAATTTTAAATATAAAGAATTCGAAAAATACATTAAATTGTATAAAAAATATTTTGGGTAGAATTAAAACAAACCCTTCACCTATTTAAAATTAATATCCAAACAATCCCTATTAAGTGTACTCCATATATAAAAGTTAAGCCAATTACAGTGGCTTACATCAAGTCCACCAATTCTCTAATTAGCTAGAATAAATACAAGTTTAAGTATACACATGTCTAGCGTGTGACAATCAAATTCATCCACTACTATAAAATAATAAAAACATGCTCTTGATGCAACTTTTTTACACTGAAATTTTATGCGTGACATTACGTAGAACATTAGTCGTACAAGATAACATTATGGTTATTACTATGTTGTCATATGTTCTTAAATAAAAATTTAAATTTTTAGTGTTAAATTTTAATTATGATTTTTTATCGATATATAAGAAAAAATGTATTCATTTAAGATATTGGTAAATTTTTGCTTTAATATATATTTTTTAAAAATCAACTTTTTATAATTTTTATTATTAGATTTTAAAGCTTGCATTCGGATCTCCTAAATAAAGTGAATGGATAGAACATTAAAAAACAGAGGGAGTATCATTCATCCTTTAACTTTATTTCATAAATTACGGTTTATGTTTATGTGTAAAACAAATTATACTTAAGTGACATTTTGTTTGAATTCTTTAATTACACAATTTTACAATAAACTATGCTCTAGTTAAAATATAAATAATCAAAATAATATATTAAATTGCATAACAAGTGAATTGTAGCCCTTATTATAAGTAAGTATATTTTTTCGAGTTTGTTAACAAGATTTCGGTACTAAAGATTAAGGAGTAATTTAATGTTGATAAAATCAAAATATAAGTGTCTAATTTAGATGATTTTAAAAGAGAAGAAAAATTGTTGATAAAAAGTAAAGAAAGTGACGTGAATCATTTTTAGAGGTGCACATTCGAGTATTCGGACAGATTTCAAAAATGATATCTCGGGGCAAGCTAATTTCATGTCATGTGTGTATATATCCAAATATCTTAATAATCTAATTTAATTTTTATATGCACCTTATTTTGTATCAAGTCGAAATACTCGATTTCAGTTCATCGAGTCGATTTTTGATAGTTCTAACCATTTATTTTAATAAAAATGCAGCAAATTAAATAGAAAATCAAAAATAAAAATTGCAGCAAACTTAGAGAAACAGAGAAAATAGACAGCACAAAAGTATTTCCTCTGTCCCATGAGAATTGCTACAACTATAAGTTTAGTGTTTTTTAGGAGTGAAGCAAGAAAGTATAGTAATTCTACTTTTTGGGAAATGAGGGGGTGATTGGCAAGTGGAAATGGGTTGAGACTCTACGGGTTGAGAGTCTAGGAGGATATTTTTTGTGAGACTTGAATTTGTTAGAAAATGACACTTTTGCTATTAATGAAATAAAAGGAACAAAGATATAGTAAAGGTAAATTGGTACTAGTGTAACTATTTTAATTATTTTACTTTCTATTCTATAATTTTTACAAATAAAAACATAAGACATTTTATTTAAAGTCTCATTTCAAGTCACTCACATATCATCATCTTCATCATCCTACACAGTATATCCCGCTCATAGAAAAACTATGGATAGGGTCTGGGGAGGGAAGGAAGGCGACAACTCATATCCATGAAGAAGACCGCGACCAAAGGAATCCCCTGACTCGAGAAAGATAAAGATACGTAACTATACAAGAAAGATAAATTAAAAATCTATAAATAAAATAAATAAGTAGAACCAACTACAAAATAAAAGAAAACAAAAAACTAATAATAAAAGAAACGAGAGAAGCAAGATGGCAAGAACACCAAAAGTTAATATAAGAGGACATCAGTAGTCTAAAACATGGATATGGCGCCTCCAACTACCCCTTTCTCTAGTCAGGCCCTTAGAGAGGTTTAACTCATGTAAGTCAACTTTTATTTGCTCATTCCAAGTTCTCCTGGGTCTTCCTCAAATCTTCTTACCCTCTACTATAATGCTTTCTACCCTCCTCATAGGGGCTGCGAAAGTCTTTCTCTTCACATGTCCAAACCACCTTAATTTATTTTCACACATTTTCCAGAAATAGGGGCTACCCCTAGTTTGTCCCTAAACTCTTGGTTCTTAATTCGATCCATTAATGTGTGCCCACATATCCACCTCAGCATACGCATTTCTGTAACTTCCATCTTATGTTCCAAAAATCTTCTTTACAGGCCAACATTCAGTCCCATATAGCAGAGCAGGTCTGATTGCCGCCCGGTAGATTTTTTCTTTTAACTTACTTAGGAATTTCCTATCACATAGCAAAAAGGACACTCCCAGTATCCCGCACAAGGCAGGATCTGGGTGTCTCAAAATTCTCATTCCCATCTACCAAACACCCCTTGAAGAAAATAATTAAATACGATGAAAAGATAAACCAACAGCATGAAAGGAAATTAATGGAGTGTAGATTATGACATAAAATAAAATAATACTAGGAATTTCCATGTGACAAACTAAAAGGAAGTTATGGTAATTTTGTACAAAAGAAAAGAATGAAGAACAAGGGATAAAACGGTGTCACTACTACATTAACGAGCAATGGCGACGCTCTATTGCGACGGTTAGTTATGAACCGTAGCAATAGATAATCTATTGCGACAGTTAGGACCCTATTGCTACGGTTTTTTGTAAACCGTCGCAATAGACCACTTATTGCTATGGGACGGATACCTATTGCTATGGGACGGATACCTATTACTACGGTTGTGTATAAACCGTCGCAATAGACATTGAAATGATGAAATAATATTATTAGGGCACGCATCCAGTTGCCGGGAAATCAAAAATAAAAAATTTCATTTACTTTCAACTTTCCCACTCCCACCTTCACTTCCTCTGAATATCACAAAACCCTATTCTACATTCTTTGCGATTTTCCTCTTTGCCATTTTGATATCCTCTGAAACAACATTGATTGCTGAATTTCATTCTTTGCGAATTTCCTCTGAAACTGAATTCGATTTCTTCATTCTTCTTTGCGAATTTCGATCTAGTGTTCGTTGGTTTGTTCTTGCTGCTTTGTTCTTGCTGCTTTGTTCGATCAATTGAAACTGAAATTCGATCAATTGCTGCTTTGTTCTTGCTCGTCCTGGAGGTTGTTCGCATCCCTACTGCTGCTCAAAATAAAGGTACTAAAATTTGCATTTACATTCATTGCAGTTCTTAATTTTGCTTGATCTTGTTATACCTGATCTTTTTATTGTTCCTAACTTTGAGGATTTCGTTGGTTTTGTTAATATACTGCTGATTGCCCAGTGGTTATTTTTTTTGTTCGCTTTTTTTTGTTAATATACTGGAGGTTGATTTCGTTCGCATCCTCTTAATTTTTTTTTGATTGAATCAGTGGTTATTTAGATTGCCCATGTATCATTTCCAGAATATGTAGTTTGGTTGAATCAGTGGTTATTTTGATTGAATCAGTGTTCATTTGTAAGTTTGGTTGTATTTGTAAGTTTGGTTGTATTTCCAGAATTGGAAACTATGCTCATGTATCGATACAATTACGTGATTAATAGAACATGACATATTCCAATTACATATTGTTATTTGATTCAACTAGAACCTATTTCTCTATTGCCACATTCTCTCCTCTCATTTTTCCTCTGACCTTGACAATGTCTGATTTTATTAAATTTTGATCCTTCTTATGCTTCCTCATAGACCCAAATTTTTGTCAGAACATGGTATTATCATGGTGCAAATTAAAAGAGTCCGAGGAAGTACTTAGCAATTAGTTTCATGACATCAAGTAAATAGTTTTTGAATCATTTTTGGAATGTCTTAGGATGTGTGCATAACATCATTGAACTTTAGTTTCATAGTAACAAGGATCATAAATAAAACACATGTGAATGCAGACAACGACCAATGTCAAGTACACATACCTCATATCCCAATCTCGCGTAATATCCCAGTAAAAGGAATAAATAGAGTTTAATAAACTTGACAGCTTTTCATTAAAACATGATAGCTTAAAAAAAAACAACCAGTCTAAAAATCCTGAATTCTGAACACAATCGAGCACTTACCCAAGGCGTAAATTGGATGTACAAGAAATACATCACGGCCAACCTGGTTATTATATCTGGCCTCTGGGTAAGTTTGAAGGTAGCAATTTGTAAGTACTTGTTGTTTGGGTAAGTACTTGTTGTTTAGGTAGCAATTTATAAGTTTGAAGGTGTTCTCTGATTTCTTGATACAAGTTGATTAATTGTTAATTGATCTAGTGTTTTTGCCTTTACTATAAAATCTTATAATACTTACTTTTAGGAAATGGATAAGTGGTGGGAATTTCCTAGATGGAGTTATGATTATCAAAAAGGAGTGGATGAATACATTGAAAAAGCTTTTGCTACAAGGTCCCAAGGAAATCAAATTAGTTGCCCATGTTGTATGTGTTATCATCGATATTGGTATGGTCGGAATGACGTGAAAGATCATATCATTTGCAATGGTTTTGTACCAAGAAGTGATGAAATTTCTGGGTTTGGGAAGATGGGTGATGAAACAGAATTAGAGGCACATGATGAACCATTGAACATGAATGATGGTATACAAGAAATGTTTAATGTTACAATGATGAGGCAAAGAAGTTTCTTAGTCTAATAGAAGAAGGCCAACAAGAATTATATCCTGGTTGCAAAAAATTCTCTAGTCTTGCGTTTACAATTCGCCTTTATATATACAAGTGTGATAATAAGTTGAGTAATGTTGCATTTTCTGCTTTGCTAGCATTGTTTAAGGAAGTTCTACCCGATGATTCTGTATTGCCAACATCGTTGAATGAGGCAAAAAAAGTGTTGAAAGTTTTAGGTTTAGATTATAAAAAAATCGATGCGTGCCCTAATGACTGCATGCTATATTGGGAGGAGCATGCAACTGCAACAAGTTGTCATGTTTGTGGGGCCTCAAGGTGGAAATCGAAGGAAAATGATCACACTGAATATACCTCAGAAAAGGCACATAAAATTCCAGCAAAAATTCTAAGATACTTTCCACTTAAGAAAAGTTTGCAAAGGTTATATATGTGTGCCGAAACTGCTAATTACATGAAATGGCATGCAAATGGTTGAGGAAAAGACGGACTTGGACTTTTACAACATCCGGTGGACGGTGAAGCTTGGAAGAACTTTGACAAATTGTATCCAAAATTTGCTCAAGATCCTCGTAATGTGAGGCTTGCATTAGCCAAAGATGGGTTTAATCCATTTAATTCAATGAGCATTGTGCATAGTACATGGCCAGTAATTTTGGTCAACTATAACTTGCCTCCATGGTTGACCACAAAGTCAGAGTTTCTTATTTTGTCATTACTTATTGCTGGCCCATTGTCTCCTGGAAAAGATATTGATATCTACTTGCAACCACTTATCAAAGATCTTAATGATTTGTGGGAGTTTGGCCTAGAAACATATGATGCGTCAACAAATACAAGGTTTGACATGCAAGTAGCTTTGGCGTCTACTATTAGCGATTTTCCTGCTTATGCAATGATATCTAGTTGGAGCACAAAAGGTAAAACAGCTTGCCCATATATTCATTATGAAATTGATTCAGTGTGGTTACCATATAGCCACAAGTATTGCTACATGTGTCATCGCAAATTTTTGGATACTGATCACCCGTGGCGTTTTAATAAAAGAAACTTCAATGGAAAAATTGATGAACGAATTGCACCCGTGCCTTTGACGAGAATTGAGATTGAGGAATTGCTTTGTGATTTTCCAAATCATTATGGAAAAAAGCAACCTAAGATGAAACAAGCAGAGGATGATCCTAATCCGTGGAGAAAGATGTCCATACTTTTTAAGTAACATTGTTCTAATCCCCATAATTTGGACGTCATGCACATAGAAAAGAATGTGTTTGATAATATTGTTGCGACATTGTTAGCCATTCCTGGGAAGACAAAAGATAATTTAGCTGCTTGTCAAGACCTAAAAGACCTCCGAGAAAAGAAAGACCTACGTTGGGTTTCTGAGTTGGAGATTAAAGAGTTAGAAGATGGAACTAAAGAGGTTCCAACATCAAGGTTTTGGATGAATGCCAATGAAAGAAGATTGTTTTGCCAAACCATAAAAAATGCAAAGCTACCACAAGGTTATGCCTCAAACATTACTCGTTGTGTGCAAGTAAATGAACGAAAAATCACAGGATACAAGAGTCATGATGCACATTTTATGATGCATTACTTGCTCCCAATTGCCGCAAGCATTACCTTAAATAAAGAGGTTGCAACGCCTTTGATAAGGCTTTCTAATTTTTTCAAGGGTATATGAAAAAAAACAATTAACCCTCAAGATCTTAATAAACTTCATTCTGAGATAGTTGAAACTTTATGTCAATTTGAGGGGATTTTTCCACCAGCTTTTTTTGATGTCATGGTACATTTGCCGGTTCACTTAGTAGAACAAATTAAGCTTGGTGGACCTATTGCATTAAGGTGCATGTATGCAAATGAGAGATATCTTCGGGAATTGAAGCCAGATGTTCGGAATAAGGGTCGTCCGGAGGCTTCAATGGCTGAAGGCTTCTTGGCCAAGGAATGTGCTAGATTTGTTGCTCGATATCTAATTATGTCAAAAGGTCCAAGTGCACACGTCAGTGAGCCTTCTATTTCACAACAATTTCTTCCAAAGCTTGGACATCCTATCAGGGGAAGAGGAAAAACATCAAAGAAGAAACAGGTTGGGTTTGTCATCGATCAAATCACATGGAGTCAAGTGCACCAATATGTCTTGTTCAATTGCAATTGTGAAGAAGTTGAGAGATACATTAAGTATGACTAGTAAACCTTTAAGCTAAGATTTATTATTCATTTTTTATCTCTCGTTTATTGTTTAACGTTTTCTATTCTTCTATTATAGTGAGCACAAAGCAACAGTAGAGACTCATCGAAAGAGAAAATGGGATACGGCTCAAAGTCATTGCAAGGATTTCAAAGATTGGTTTAAAGTGGCAATCACATTGAAGGTTGATGAAGGTCAACCTGTCTTAGACCATGTCAGGTGGCTATCAAAAGGACCCTCTTCTAAAGCAAAAATGTACAGTGGGTACTATGTCAATGGTTACAGGTTTTATACTATGAAACGAGAGGCAAATTATACCACACAAAATAGTGGAGTAACTTTAACGGCGTTAACACATAGTTTTGCTAGTAGTAAGGATAAAAATCCTTCAGTGGGAAACGTCATGTATTATGGTTCTGTGGAATAGATTATTGAGATATCTTATCATGATCATTTTAGTGTTGTGTTGTTTAGATGTGTTTGGTTTCATTCAGAAATAAATGAACATCAACAATCTTTAGTTAACAAAAATAAAACAATATGTAAAGGAGAACCATATATCTTGGCATCTCAAGCACATCAAGTTTTTATGTAGAAGATCCAACCAAAAAAGGTTGGCACTTTGCCATACATAACAATCCAATGGAATTGTCTGATGGTAACCATATATTGTTATTGTATATTATTTTTCTTAGTTCTTATTTATATGATTGTTTACATGTATTTATCTAACTTGATTGATGTTTTATGACTTGTAGATGAAAGGGACTAAAAGGAAAGTTGTTGCACAACAAAGTGAAGCAAATGAATATGAAAGGAAAAGAATAGAGAACATCAAGCAAAATGCAGAATTTATGACAGCTAAAGGATGTGGAACTGTGGCAGCAAAGATTCTTCAAGCTAATGCAAACACTTTCTCAAAAGATGTTAGAGATGACGCATTATCTCATAGTGATGATGAAGACTACATACCTATTGATTATGAGGTTGATAATAATGAGGAAATAACTAGTTCAAAGGTATACAAAATAATGTTGCATCAATTTTAATTATAATGTATCTAATTTATTATATGTAATGTATGCATCTTATTTTGTTTTTCCAGTTTCCAATGAAAAAATCCACAAAGAAGCGATCATTTTCAAAGAGAGGGTGTATGTCTACCTTTTTATCTCCTTCTTGCCAACAACATGAACAACTCACGGAAGTAAAGGTTGCACAACATAACATACAAAAACATCAGGAGGGTATGGAACAAGAACAACATCACCAACAACATCACCAACAGCTTTCTGTGCAACAACCTTTGTTGCAGCAGCCTATGCAACCACAACAACCCAAGAAAATGAACACCAAGTTTTGCCCACCAGGGGCATTGTCTGACTATCGTTATCTTCGAAAGAAACAAATGCAAAGAAAGGATCCTGTAAATGAAATTAACAATGCAAATGAACTAATCTTTTCGAGTGAGCATGAACCTTCTCCCACAAATGCAAACGAAGTTGCCTGTACCGTAGATGATATTGAACCAATACATGAAGAACATACAGAAAAGAAGCAGAAGAAAATAGAATTATGGTTCAAGGTTTGATTTGCAACACAACTTATTTTTTTGAATAAATTATTATTATGCTTAAGTTTTAAAGTCCATCACATGTCAATGTAATTCTATTTTTTTCAGCTCCAAAAAAGAAGCATCGAAGTCCCACAAAGCTAGTTGAGGTTCATGCTCGTACAATGCATGAACGACCAGTGATCGTCCTTAACGCAGTTGGACAACCAATTGGTCCTACAAAAAAAAATTATCCATGAATACAGTCGATTTCTAGGGACTGTGGCTAGGAATCCTGAGTATGCACCGCTGAATTATTGTGATTGGCCAAGCTTACCCACACACGACAAAATGTGGATGTATGTCCAAGTAAGTGCATGAAATTATTATTTGCTCTATTCTACTTTAATTTATATGTTGACTAAGTAAAAACTAAATATATAGGAGAAGTATGTGGTACACGATGCTGGCAAAACATGGGCGTTGACCACTATGAATACCATGTGGAAAGATTGGAAATGTAGGTGTAAGAGGTTATACTACTACAAATATAACACTTATGCTGAAAGATGGAATAACCGTCCACCAATAATTCCAGATTACCAATTCGAACTTCTTCTAAACTATTGGGATGCTGAGGAAGTTAAAGTATGTATTCCTCTTCTTATATTAGAAAATCTGAAAAAATATAATGGAATAATTGTTTACAGTAGCGTTGTGCTTTCGTAAGCAATTGATAAGCATTGTTCGACTAACCCTATACTTGCACGTGCATAATAAAGAACAAAACAGAATCTTCCTCTTTGTTTGACATGGCTGTCTTTTCTTTTGCATCCAATAGAATGAAAGTGAGAAGAATAAATCTAATCGACAAGTGGCCGATGACTTTCACACTATGGGTCCTACATCCTACGCAATGTTGCGTGAAGAATTGGTAATTATTTTCTCAGTTTTTTATCTATTTATACAAAATAACCTTAACTAATGAAATTATTTTGAATAGAAACAACAAGATCCAAATAAGGAAGAACCTTCAAATGCAAAAGTCTACATCTCTTCTCGAAAAAGAAAGCCAGGAAAGTCATACAAAACAAGCTTCGATGTTGCAAAACAAAATATTGTATTTTCCCGTACATATTTTCCCTTATTATTTGTATTTTTGACTTAATTTGCGTACACTTGTGTTTTAAAATATTAATAGGAGAAAATGAAAGCAATAGAGTCGCATGAACATCAAGGTTCAAACTACAAAGATGCTTATAGTGAAGTGATAAGGAAACCAGAGCATAGTGGACGTGTACGAATGTATGGAAAAGGTGTGACAAAAACTTCTCTAAGGAAAGTGAGCACTAACTCGAGCTACATATTTCCTCCCGAGTTCTTACACAACATGCAATCGCAAGTTATGGATCAAGTACTTCAAGCTAATCCCCAACTACAGAAACTACTTGAAGCCAATCCCGAGGTCAATATTGTGCTTCCAGATCTATCAAAAATAGGAAGTAATACTACAACTCCACCTACTGAGTCAAATGGACAATCTTCTGTTGGAGCGAACTCTACCAATCGATTAGTACGTTATTTTCTTCTTCCCATTTTACTACCATTAAATTTAGTGAATCGTCATCAGTTTTCATGTTTGGAGCGAAACTCTGAATTTTTTTAAGAGATTCTAACTTCCAAGTTATCAATTTTTGGCTGTTCATTCCTGTTGTAGCTAATTACGAGTGTGTTCTGAATTGTATTTTAGTCTTTGTTTCCAATTATTACAACATCTCTTTTAATGATAGGAAAGTTGGATCTGATAATTAGTGGTAAATTCAAATCCAAAAATGAGTTGTTTGGATAGTAATAAAGGAAAGGAATTCAGTTAGGAAAGTGACAGGAAGTAAACTGAACTCCTGAATTCCTTTCATACTTTTCGTTGGAAAGTAAACTCTCTTTCCTCTATTAGGCTTTCTTATCCCACCTCTTCCTCAATCCTCACTCTTAACACATTCAAATCGCCACAATTTAAAATTTGTTTGCAGATTTAGAGTGAAAACTTTAGTTTTGGTGGTTCAAAACTGTCTTCTCTTACTTACGTCTCATTGTTCATGGTTTTATGGAAATTGTTTGGAAGATGGTTGGTTGTTGGTTTGTGTGGGTGATGGAAATTGTCTTCTCTTAATCAGTCATATCGATATCTTTGTTTTACCTTTTTTATTAACTTTACATAACCTTTCATGTAGACACTTGATGGAGCTAATGAAGAAGATGAATTATATCAAAGTTGAAGTTCTTTGTTGATGATGAAGTCCTTTTGCAATGTTGCATGTATCAAAACCACTAATTGAACTAATTAGAGTTGGTGCTTTATTTTGTATTAGAGTTGATGAATTATATCAAAGTTATATATATTGGTGCTTTATTTTGTATTAGAGTTGATGAATTAATCAAAGTTAATTATATATATATATGTATATAATTTATAGCTTTATCAAGGCGTTGCAATAGAGAGCCATTACCATCGCCATAGACCCATTGGAACGGATAAAACATGGGGTTGCAATAGGTTGCAATGACCGTCGCAAAAGACTTAATATAACAGTTGCAAAGTGACCGTCGCAATAGGTCTATAGCGACAATGATAAGAACCTATTGCTACGGTTATAGTGTGACCGTCGCAATAGGTCTATAGCGACAGTGATAAGAACCTATTGCTACGGTTATAGTGAGACCGTAGCAATAGATCTATAGCGACGGTTATAAGAAGCTATTGCTACGGTTAAATTGAAACCGTCGCAATAGATAGCTGAACCGTCGCAATAGACCTATACCTACGGCCACAAATGCGACGGGTATGGAACCGTTGCTATAGACCTATTGCAACGGTTATTGAACTTATTGCTACGAGTATTTGGGGTAGTAATAGCTCATTAATGTAGTGTGTAATTAAGTGAAAACAATGTGTGGATTGGATGCAAAAATAAGCTAAATTGTGCATAGAATTGAAGAAAAGAGTTTAAATCATCGCCAACAATAGAAATGTACTAACATTGTCTACGAAACCGATTAAATAGAAAAATGTATAAAGACCTTAGGAAAGAGGGCGTAATTTCCGTTGGAGGGGAAAGTACTCCCTTCGTCCCTTGGTATTAACCATAAAATTGTATTTAGTGATCTGTTCATTTGGGTTATCGATTTGATTTCGAGTGATATATATTGAATTGGTTCAAAATCACTTTGTGAGCACATTGATTTTTACATAATTTTAATTCATTATTAATTCAGATCAAAATTAAATTCGATTACAAAATCAAATAAATATCGAATATTTAAATCTATATTGAACACCTCTAACCCCATCTATCTCTCAATTTTTGTACCAATTATGGCGGTGGAAATCTATCAGTTACCAAAGTGTAGTACTCAATATGTCCCTGACATTTTAAAACAATTGCTATTTGAGCAGTATTGATGAATTGATCTTAATATATATTTTATTTTTAATTTATATTTTAAAATATAATCAATTATGATTTGTTTGATTAATCTCATTATAAAATTTATTAATATTAATTTTTTTATCATATACTATAATTTAATTAAATGTTCATATCATCATCATCAACTCAATATCCCGCTCGAAAACATGGTCTGGGTGAGAGAAGGTGACGGATAATTCCATATCCATACACCCTCTCCCTTGAGAGGTAGTACTAGAGGAAAGTGGTTGATTTTACCCCAGAAGGTGAGAACCCTGCATAGAGAGGAATGTGATTAATACTGCTGTTTGAAGATCAAAAAGTACCTACAGAAAAATCACTATAGCCAAAACAAGGATTGAGATAAAATAATAGACTTGATGGGTAAAAAAGTACAAAAGGGTAAATAAGTAAACAGTTAGGCATCGGGACAAGAAAGACAACTAAAAAAAACTTTTACTATTTACTAGTCTAGGTAAGTAAATCTTCATTTGAAACTATAAAAATAAAAAGGTTAAATGTTGAAAAAAAATCCAAAAGAATACATGAATCAATTAATAATGTGATGTTAAGGGATTATTTGGATGCACAAATCCCCACACATAAGTTTGAGTTTTGAAGGTCAGGCTTTCTCAGGTATTCCTGAGTTATTGTGAGTTTTTCTTACAGAAACTCATAATGTGAAACACAGTCTTACAATGAATAAATTTTTATTTCTATTACTCCTAAGTTTTTTTTGATTTAGGATGAGAAAATACATGTACTGTTTGTGGAAAAAATGGTTGGCATAATTAGAGGTAGTAGAAGAGAAGAGAATAGAAAAAGTGGTCCAAAATTTCCAACTAATTTCAATTAAATCACCCTTCCTTACCTTCTTAGTCCTTTATTAAATGTACTCCACCCAACTTTAGCTTCAACTTTGGGACCGCTTCCATCTTAACATTTTTCATGTCCTTCTTCACCTTTTAATGGAGGATATTATCATTGTTGGAGTAAAACTCTTCTTTGTGGTTTGAAACAACAATGTAATAGAAAAGAAATCAAAATATAACAAGAAAAAAAAAACTAAACAATGAAAAGTCTAGGAAATTGAATAATTGGAAGATAGTTATATATATGTCGAGATTTATTAATCACGCCATTCATTAGTGTTAAACTTTGACTATAATTTCTCATCGATTTATAAAAAAAATATTTTTATGTAGGATATTATTAAATTCGTCTCAATATACATTTTAAATATCAACTTATTAGAATTGATAAAAACTCATAATTAAAATTATTTGATTTTAAAATTTAAATTGAAATTTGAAAAAAAATAAATATAAAACATTTTAAAACATAGGAAGTACAACCTAATGACACTCTAGCTTTCATTGAGACTCATTGATCCATTCACAATAGGAATTCAAATAAAATTAGAAAAAGTAAATTTAATTTTACCGTTATCGTTCGCACCGGATGTGTAGACGTAAATGTAAGCACCCTACCTGAGACCACCGAGATACAAGCCAAAAAATCGTGAAAGTGCAACAACTTTATATTAATATAAACCATCCTATGACAACGTATGAGATGACATCCTATCAATGATCACTTACCAACCAAATTGACATATTAAGGACCTATCATATTGCTTCTCATCATAGCCATGACCCATGAAAGTAGTTTCCATATTACACATGCCTATACGGCTATACCCTCAAGAAACCTATGTTTCAAACTATTAGCCACACAACCAAGACACACACCGTGTCTTGCCTCAGATTATAAATCATCAAGGTCTCCACCTACATCAAATAACGTGTTATACTAATTATAACAATTATACAAAAAGAAATACAATAAGTAAAATAATATGTAATTTTTCAAATAACATATTTATTAAAATAAGATATAATACTATATTTACCAAAATTTGTATCACGTAGTCAAGAACGAAATATTGTTCCTACCGTAATAATCTTGTATTTTTGTTAGAAAAATTAAATAATTTTTTTATATCGATTTTTTCTACTCAATCAATCAATTATATTTTCATCCGCTTAATTCCACTTGCATTTTATATTGGAAGTTAAAAATTTGAAAAATATTGGCGACTAAAATATTAGTAGTGATTTAGTCGTATACAGTATTCAAATTTTGAATTTGCCCGTTAAGAAAAAGATAACGACTGGATGGGAACTAGGGGTAGGGCTGAACAATATTTAATCTAAACCGCAATCCAAAACAGATCAAACCATAGTTCAGGTATTTGGACTCGATTTTTTATATTTCAAACCAAACCAGACCGAAAATTGTACTATGACTGAAAACCATAGTTTTTTCTAAAAAAAGAAATAGGTCATCTCTTGATATTTCAAGATGTAGTTATTTTTATAGTAATAAATAAATATACTTGAATGACATATGTTGCTATGAACGGATTACAAATTATTATATTTAATGATTGTAGGTAAGAAATATTTGTATAAACATATATATTAATTTAGAAAAAAACATAAATATTAATAAATCGTAGACCAGACCAGACTGTTGTGGAACAGTTTTGTCTGGTCCGATAATCATGTGATTTAAACAGTCTAGTCTGGTTTGGTTTGGAAAAATTTCAGACTGGAATTTTTAATTTGGTATGATTTTAGTTTCAGACAAGACCAAATCTGACCGTATGCATCCCTAACTAATAATATACCAATATGACTAACTAGTATATAAACTCGTGTAATGCACAAAATTGTTAGTATAAAAGTACATATATATATATATATATATATATATATATATATATATATATATATATATATATATATATATATATATATATATATATATATATATATATATATATATATATATATATATATATATATATATATATATATATATATATATATATATATATATATATATATATATACAATTTAGATAGAGATACAATTACATGTTATAAGTAAAAAAATTATAATATTTCTTAAAAACTAGATATACAATTTTTATAATATATAGTGCTTTTAAAGAAAAAAAATTCGATTGTTAATAAAAGTATTAATTAAGTTCTCATATGCGTACTATTTGAGGAAAATATGGGTAATCTTCCAACAATGTTATCATGATGATTTTTTGTCATTCTCAAAATAATTTTTAATTATATTTTGTTTCTTATTGAAATATTTTAAAATTAGAGTTTTAATGAAAAACCTTTATTAATTAGCAAAATACTTGAACGTAAAAAACCAAATATATATTCTAAGAAACTTCAAATTGGAAATTTTATGTAGCTTTTAAATTCAAAAATGTAATATTCCAAGTAAATTTAACTGAACATATTAGATTAAGGTATACTACTCATATATAAAGGAATAAGGTAATGTTAATTTTGGTAAGAATTTACCTTGGATCCACATGATCTTATCTCCAACCACTCCACACCAAAATCTCAAATTCAAACTGTTAATGGAGTATCTATTAATGTTGCTCAAGCTGGAACCGTTGATATTTCCTCTTCTATGCAATTAAAAAATTGTCTTTTAATTCCTAGTTTAACTAATATACTTCTGTCTGTTAGTCAACTAACTAAGAAATAAAATTGCACAGTCCTTATGACATCTAGTGGTTGTATTTGTGCAGGATGCTCTGACTGGGACAATCATTGGACATGGTATTGAATGAGGAGCTTTATATTATGTGGATGAAACGACTCCCAAAGGTCAAGCTAATGCTTACTCGTGGAAATCGATGTGGAATCGACGTTTAGGTCATCCATTTTAACTTATCTCAAACATTTATTTCCGTCATTTAAACACACTACTCTGTCTCTTGATTCATATTCACTCAGTATAACTCATTCTACTAGACCTTTTTCTTTAATACATTCTGATGTGTGGGGATCTGCTCCAAATTTTGACACTCATAAATCTTCATACTATGTCTTATTTGTGGATGATTGTGCTCATATGAGTTGGTTGTATTTTTTGAAACCCAAATCTGAAGTGTTTTCAGTGTTTGTCACCTTCTATAATATGCTTCGAACTCATTTTGATGCTACATCACAAACATTACGATCTAACAATGGGGGAGAGTATATTAACCTAGCCATGTAACAATTCATTTCTGACCATGAGATAATTCACCAAACTTCTTACCCTGACACTCCACAACAAAATAGGATTGTAGAACGAAAAAATTGCACCTTGCTTGAAATCACTCGAGCCCTCTTGATAAAATCTCATTCCCCTGCTTCTTTCTGGCCTGAAGCCCTTGCTACAGCTACTATACCTCACCAACCGTGTTCCTTCTAAACCTCTTAATTATAAAACTCCTCTTGAAACCTTGGGGTCTTTTGTCTCTCTTCCATCATCTCATTCTTTACCTCCTCGTGTTTTTGGGTGGATTGCCTATGTTCATCTTCCCAAACAAACTAGGACAAAACTTAAACCACAGGCAATTAAGTGTGTTTTTGTTGGCTATGGAGTGAATCAAAAGGGATATAGGTGTTTTGACCCTCTCCATAATTACATCTATACTACTATGGATTGTGATTTCTTTGAACAGTACTGCTACTATTACCCCCAGCTGGTTAATATACCCAGTTGTGAATTATCTATTTCCAAAAGAACAAGTAGGCAAGACTACCGAAGTTGTTTCTGAAGTCATAGTATCTCCTCTTCTTACCTCTCCAATCCTTGAGCATCCTGTACCACAAAAAGAGGTAATCCCTAAACCTCAAGAAACGGTAATACCACAAGAAGAGGTAATCCCTGAACCACAAGAGAATCCTGATACTAATCTTGATCATGTTGCAAGTGTTGATGTACCAAACAGATATGAGCTACCTCCTAAGAGTACAAGGGGAATTCTCCTGAGGAGATATGATCCCGAATTTGAGGCATAGAGATCGAGATATCCAATTAGCAAAGAGAATAATAAAAATCTATCACATTCAGCTATGGCTTTCAATACTGCTGTTTACTCTAACGATGTGCCTAAAAATATTGAAGAAGCTCTGCTGGATCCAAAGTGGAAAAAGGCAATGGAAGAAGAAATCTCTGCTCTTAACAAAAATGATACTTGGGAGAAATGTAATCTGCCGAAAGGAAAGAAAACAGTAGGGTGCAGGTGGGTGTACTCAATCAAGTACGTAGCTGATGGAACTATAGAAAGGTACAAGGCCAGATTACTAGCACAAGGATATATCAGACATATAGAGTTGATTACTCCGAGACTTTCTCTCCAATGGCAAAAATTGATACAATTCGAGTTTTATTCTTTATTGCTACAAACAAGGATTGGTCACTACACCAGTTTGATGTAAAGAATGCATTCCTTTTTGGAAAAAATAGAAGAAGAAGTATACATGAAAGCTGCCCCGGGTTTCTCACATGATTGTAATCCAGGTGAAGGGTGTAAATTGAGAAAGACGTTGTACGGTCTAAAGCAGTCTTCGAGAGCATGGTTTGGAAGATTCACTAAAGCTATGACAAAGTTTGGGTATAAGCAAAGCAACTCAGATCACACATTGTTTCTCAAGAAGCAGAGGGGCCGCATCACATGTTTGATTATCTATGTAGATGATATGATCATTACTGGAGATGATAGAGAAGAGATTTGTGCCCTCAAAAAGCAGTTGTCTTATGAATTTGAAATGAAGGATTTGGGTCAATTGAAATACTTTCTTGGCATTGAAGTCTTGAAGTCAAAGGAAGGTATCTTTATAAGTCAA
Organism: Amaranthus tricolor; assembly: GCF_026212465.1. Taxonomy (NCBI): domain Eukaryota; kingdom Viridiplantae; phylum Streptophyta; class Magnoliopsida; order Caryophyllales; family Amaranthaceae; genus Amaranthus; species Amaranthus tricolor. The sequence goes on along the minus strand of NC_080060.1, from coordinate 19,297,646 downwards.
AGGAAGTATATACTTGACCTATTGGTAGAAATTGGTATGATAGATTGTAAACCAGCAGAGACACCTATTATCTTTCATCATGATCTTCAGATGATCGAAGGAGATAAACTAGCAGACATAAGGCAATATCAGAGAATAGTTGGCAAACTTATTTATCATGCTCATACCCGACCAGACATTGCATACGCTGTCGGAGTAGTAATCAGATTCATGCATCAACCATAGACACATCATATGACAGCAGTTATGAGAATTTTGAGATATCTCAAAGGTACAAGTACCAGAGGCATATTTTATAAGAAGAATAAGCACCTAGATCTGTTGGCCTACACAGATGCTGATTGGGCAGGAGATCGGGACAATAGGAAGTCAACTTTTGGTTACTTTACATTGGTTGGAGGAAATCTGGTTAAATGAAAAAGTAAAAAATAAAAGGTGGTTGCTCTATCAAGTGCAAAGCCAGAGTTTCGTAGAATTGCTAAGGGCATAACTGAAATCATATGGTTAAAGAAACTTCTAAGTGAACTACATTTCCCGCAAAAGAAGGCATGCAAATTGTTCTGTGATTAGTTGTGGAGATTGATAGACACTTCATCAAGGATAAATTGGAGAATAAGATTATAAGCCTTCCTTTCGTAAGATCAAAGGATCAGCTGGCTGATATACTTACGAAGGCAGTTACATCAGAAGCTTTTGAGTAGACATTATGCAAGTTAGGTATCGGTGGCCCGACGACCTAACTTGAGGGGGAGTCTAGGAAAGTGCTTATTTTAGGATGACAATTATTCTATAATTATTTGTCAAATATTCTGTAATTATTTGTTTCTTTTTTTACTAGCCTCGGTTGTGTATAAATTAGAGTTGTAATAGCTTAAGCAAATAAATACAAAATCGGTATCACTGACCCAAACCCTAATCTCATTTTTATTTTTTTGCTTTTAATCTTTTCATAATGCTTTATATTTTTCCACCTTTTTATTTTTGAAAAATTGTTGTAAATAAATACATCCACTTACAATAAATTTTGAATGAAAAACACAAAAATTGATGTCGAGTGGTGATGATTGCAACTTTTACTAGTACTTGAGATTATTCCATGAAAATGCAATAATATCAAATGGAATAAATTATTTTGTGCAATAATATGATTTTTCCTATAATTTCCTATAGTAGTAACTTTGGTTTCATTCACCAATTCAAATATGCTAAAAATAATTAAGAGTAAAGGGCGTGTTTATTTTAAGTTCTAACCCATGCCACTGCCATTACATTACACCCCTATAATAGAAATTAGATTATGCTAAAAATAACTGCTAAAACTAAATAATTACTTTTTGTTACCATACTATCAATAGCCTTTATAGAAGTCAAAAGTGCACATCAATTTATTATAGTTAATCAGGCTCTATTACCAACTAAGAAAATATTAGAAAACCCCTTTGTCAAGGCTTACAACGTATCCGTTTAGATTATAACTCTAAAATATATTATTCACTTTATACTTTATAAAAATTAATTTCAGCTTATTTAAACTATATAAGCTAATAGTCAAAGCTCCCATATATAAGTTAGAAACTCTATTATTATTATTATTATTATTATTATTATTATTATTATTACTTTTATTCAGTTTTACTTAATATATAAACATTGGCATTAGCATTAGCATTATCATGTCAATAGGGCACTTAAGATTGATATGGCAATATCAAATTTCAATTAAATTACAGTTGCTTTCTCATATTTAAATCTAATTTACTATTCAAATAACGAATTAACAAAACAAATAAATTGAGTAGTAAATAAGAATGGCAGAGAAGTAGTCTTTTCCTAATTAAGACGAGTATGAGTTTAAAATTAATAAATAGTTGGTAAATACAGAGTAGTGGGCAAATGATAAAGATGAGGTCTTGCCTAACAATATTACGCTCCCTACTCTTTCACTTCATATCAATAAAATATTATATATTTTATAATACATTTTTATATTATTTATTAAATAGACAAAAACTTTTTGAATAATAAATTTTCGCGTAATGAAGTACTAGGAATGAAATGTTGTAATGGCAATAGTAATGAAGGAATGGATATGAAAATTGGTGATGAAGATTCTTTTGTTTGGTGTGCATGACTAAAGAATGGTAATGGAAGATAATATTCCATTGATTGCATTTAGTTGTTAGTAATAAAAAATGGTAATGACTCTTAGTTTCATTATTGTATATTTGTATCTAAAAGCATTATTGTATCTAAATTATTCTATCTAATGATTCTTTTTTTAATAATAATATTTTTTTTAGATAATTATATACATTACCTTTTTTTTCTTCATTATTTTTTTTCTTCAGCTCGAAACAACATTACCTTATTTTATTACCACAATAATACTTCATTACCATTACCGCCTAATACCAGGTTGTTTGATGGTAATAAAAATGGCCATTTTTGGTAATTTCATTACCTTATTTTATTACCATCCATTACCATTGAAGGCATCCAAACAACCAAATTTTTCATTACTTAATTTTATTACCATTACCGCCCTTTAATTCCATGTACCAAACGGGCCGTTAAAGTATACCAAAATAGCGACCATAAAGATGAAGATAAAAATCATATTTTAATGCAAAATTTAACTAAAATGATTTTATTAAACTTTAAAGTAATCGAAACGAAATTGTAAAACTTGATTCAATACCATTATTCTTTAGGATGTAGCTAGTGAAAATTTAGCTTCATAAAAACCAAACCAAGTCAATTCATACGTATTGAGTTAGATTCTTCACTTGAAATAAAATTTTCATATCAAATTTTAATGTCAAGTTTGAATGTACCATAAATTTTTGTTTCCTTACATTATTTATGAAAAGTAACTAATCATAATTTTAACCAATAATTAATACTCCCTCCGATCTTATGAATTAGTCCCATTTGCTTGGGCACAGATATTAAGGATTGTGTGGGGTCCATTAAAAAGGGTAAATAGTAAAGGGTAAGTAGTGAAGGATAAGTAGTGAAGGGTAGTTGGGTAAGTAAGGTATATGGGGGTATATTCGTAATTACTTGTGTGAACTAAGGGTATTTAAGTAAAAAAGGATTGCCAAAAATAGAAATGAGACTAATTCAAAGGTTTTGCCAAATAAGGAAATGAGACTAATTCATAAGATCGGAGGGAGTATAAATTTTAATTTTAATTTTAGCAAGTTATAAATTATTATATTTATATCAACCATTTTAATTTTCTTTATGAGACAACAAGACAAGATATTTTAAATTGAATAAATATAACAATAGAAATTAAATATGTAAGTGAAAATCAAATAAAGCGAAAGTGAAATTTACATCAAATAAATATAGCAAAATCATGAAGATATCTCAAATTATAATATATAGCATGTTAAAAGACCAGAAATGACAGTAATCAAAACTTTACCCTCATCTAAAATTTAAAAATTTAAAGAAATAAAAATAAAAAATAAACAAAAACAAAAAGCAAAAATTGTAGTAAAATCATACGAATATCTCAAACTAAAAAAATGCACTGTATTGAAAGATTTCAAATTAATGATTATAGTTTAAGTTATACTTAAAAAAAAAATAAGAAAAATAAGAAAACGAAAACAAGTACATGGTAAATCAGTAGTCCCTCATATTCATAATCATTGTTCCATTTGCTTTTTAAATGAAGTACTATTCATCGATACTTTTAATATGTGTTTTATTATTAATCTATAAAATAAAATATAGTTAAATGAAATCTTGATTGATTCCTATAAATATAAATTTTGTCATCATCAATTTTTTATATTTTTTAATTAAAAATAATTAGTGTAAAAAGCTAACAGGATGATAATCCTGAACATTATATGGAGTATTTTTTATCCAAGAAATAAATAGAAATAAAATGTACATTCTTTTTATATTGAAAAAATAAGTAATAATATAGAAATAGTAATTGATTAAAATAACAGTAGCTAGAATGGGAGCTGAGTTGTGGGCATTTTGCCTCGTAGGAGGAAATCACGCAACTGCGTCTTACGTATTTAAGCTTCAACGATTCATGGTGGTCCAGCTTTTTTCGCCGCTTGCCATTCTGGGTACACTATTCCCATTCCTCTTGCGGTTCAACCGTAATTGTTGTGTTTTATTATATTAGCTATATTTGTCTAATTACGTACATAATGTAATGTCTTATGTTGATTATTTATATATTGATTTATGCATAGTTAAAAATTATAAAGAATTAATATTACAAAAGTATGCAATTAGAAGGATCAAACAAAATTTCACTTGAGTATGTTTTTTTTTGCATATTAGCCGTAATATATAAAATAAGCTAGAATAATAAATGGATTGCCATAACTTCTATTTTATTACCTCCTTCCAATCTTACAACTATGTTTATTTACATATGTTTTCTAAATTTATTTTACTTTTAATCCTACCATACAATAATTTTAGTCCCAAGCACATTCTCAATAGTGGTGTTAATTATTAGTGTTAACTATCTTGTGGACGGAGGCATTATACCACTTGTAAAAGTTTACTTTCATACTTGCTCACCATATTTTAATTTTATCCTTAGTTTCACCTTCTTATTTTTGACTCCATCATTCACATTCTCTGTATCTTGCAATTGTAACGTGGTGCATGTTATTTACCGACGATATTGTGTTGGTAGCGAAAATTAAGAAGGAAGTTAATAATAAACTGGAAGAGTGGAGGGCAGTCTTAGAATGTAAGGGGTTGCATATAAGTCACACGAATACAGAGTATTTGTGATGCGACTTTAGTGGGACCGCTTTGATTGGAAAGCCAGAGGTGACCATTGGTGAAGAGATTGTTGCATGTACGACCTAGTTTAGGTATTTGGGATCGATTATTCAAAGTAATAGGGAGATTGATGGAGATGTTACCCATCGAATACAGGTAGGTAGGCTCAAGTAGCGAGCAGCCACTGGGATACTTTGTGATATGAAGTTCCCAAGTAGGTTAAAAGGTAAATTCTACAGAGTTGCAATCAGGACTGCTTTACTGTATGGGACAAAATATTGGCCCGTAAAAAAGACTTTTGAACATAAGATGACACTTATAGAAATGCGTATGTTGAGGTGAATGTTTGGTCACACACAGTGATGGATAAAATTAAGAACCAAGAGTTTAGAGAGAAACTAGAGGTTGCGTCTATTTCCGCAAAGATGTGTGAAAATAGATTGAGATGGTTTGGGCATTTGCAGAAGAAAACTTTAGACGCCCCTGTGAGGAGGACTGAAAGTATCATAGTGGAGAGTAATAGAAGTCGGAGAAGACCACTACAAAAAACTATTGAATTAGCGATGGAAAAATAGTGAGGGGGAGTATTCGTCGCCCATGGCGACGGCAAGGCGAGAGCACAGTTGGTCGCCAACAGAGAAAGTACTATGGCGACGGGAAAGGTCGTCGCCAGGAAGTCGCCAACTGCCATTTTTCTTTTTTTTTTTTAATTTTACTACATAGTGACGGATTATCTTGTCGGCATTTCGTCGCCAAAGAAGACAGAATTTTTTTATTTTTATTTTGATGCATGGCGACGGATGCTGTTTGTCGCCACTTGATCGCCAGTAAAAACCGTGAATTTGCTTTTTTTTTTTTTAAAAATGTAGGCGACAATTCTGTTGGTAGCCCTTTGGTCGCCATGTTTTTGAATTTGAATTCAAAAGTGGCGATGGGTTTGTAATCGCCGTGTTGTCGCCATGTTTTCTATAAATACGCTGCGAATTGTTGTGCATCGTATATTTTGAAAACTAACGAATTAGAAGAGGTTAGTGAGTTTTTTGTTTTTTCTCTTTATATGAGTTATTTTTATTTATTTTTATTATTTATATTTAATTTTTATTGTCATTAATTTGATTTACTTTTATTATTTAATTAGTACATATTTTATTTCCTTTGTTATTTACTTGAGTTTTATATTTACTTGATTTAATTTTATTATTTAATTTCTATTGTTATTTACTTGAGTTTTTTATATTTTTTATTATTTTATATTTTATTTTTGTTGACATTAGTTTGCTTTAATAATTTTTATTAGAATAATTATATTATTATTATCATATATTGTTATTTTCATTAACTTACTTTACTAATCAGTTGAATAATTATGTTATTATATATATGTAGATGTTAAAAATGAATTTTAGGCAAGAAAGAAGTTGGATGTACAACCGACGAAAAAATGAAAAGTTTAGTTTAAGATTTATGAGAGGGTTGGAAGAGTTTTTAGATTTTGCTCGTACAAAAAGTATGAGTGGAATATCATCTAATGAGATAATTGTTGTTATAAGGAAGCAGATGAAATAAGAGAACATCTAATGAGAAGGGGGATTGTTGAAAATTACTATGAGTGGAATATCATCAAAATACAGAGATAGGAACAACATCTGATGTTGTAGCGGTAGTGGGAGAGCAATCGTCAAACAATCCAAATCCATACTCAATGATGGTGCATGATGCAGTAGCTAGTGTATTTCCAGACACTTACCATCAGTTTGTTCCGTTCTAGTATGATGTAGTGTTAGTAGATAATGAACCACCGGTACACATTGACGAATATCCAAACCCTCAGTGTCGACAGTTCTTTGAAATGTTAAATTCAGTAAATAGACCTTTATTTGAAGGTTGTAAAAATCACACCAAGATGTCTATTATTGGTCGACTTACAAACCTGAAGACAGACCATCGTCTCACTGAGAGGTGTTACGACGATATTTGTGCTATTGTGAACGAAGTGTTACCAGAACAGAATACGATGGTAAACAACTTCTATGAAACGAAAAAACAAATAGCTGCCCTTGGATTACCCGTTGAGAAGATAGACTGTTATCCTAACGGATGTATGATATATTGGGGGAATAATGCGAATGCAACTTGTTGTTATATTTGTGAAACTTTTAGATGGAGAAGAAACTGTAAAGGCGATAAGGTTTCGCGGAAGCAATTTCATTATTTCCCCCTGGGCCCCAGATTACAAAGATTGTATGCTTCAGAGGCAACAGCTAGGTATATGAGGTGGCATGCAGAGCACCGCACTAAAGATGGAGAGATGATACATCCGTCCGATGCTGAAGCGTGGTTGACATTTAACGACATGCATCCAGACTTTGCAATGGAGACTCGAAACGTGCGGCTTGGTCTGTGCACAGATGGTTTTAACCCCTTTGGGAGTTCCGATCAACAGTATTCATCGTGGCCTGTCATTTTAACAACATACAATCTTCCGCCATGGATGTGCATGAAGAAGCCGCATATGTTCTTGACCGTGATTGTCCCTGGGCTGAGTAATCCAAAGCACAACATTGACTTATATCTTCAACCACTAATACAAGAGCTGAATATGTTGTGGGAGGAGGGTATTTGTACATTTGATGTGTCAAGAAAGGAGAATTTCCAACTACGAGCAACTTTAATGTGGACGATCAATGACTTTCCAACTTATTCGATGTTGTCCGGGTGGAGTACTGCGGGCCGATATGCTTGCCCTTACTGTATGGATGATTCACAAGCCTTCTACCTTACGCATAGCAAGAAGGTGTGTTGTTTGACTGTCATAGAAGGTTTTTAGATAGAAGTCATCCCTATAGGAGAAATAAAAAAATTTCAGATTAGGCATTGTTGAGAAAAGAGACCCACCTATTATTCGGACTGGACATGAATTGCTTGATGAATTAGACCAGTTTGGTTTTTTGAGAGTCAATGAAGAAGATGCACCGGAACATAATAAAGAGATTAGTAAGTACTCTGCTGGATGGAAGAAGAGGAGCATATTCTAGGATTTGTCATATTGGAAAACTAACATGATTCGACATAATTTGGATGTTATGCACATAGAGAAGAATGTTTTTGCAAACATTTTCAACACTTTGTTGTGTGTGCCAAGTAAAACAAAGGATCACATCAAGGGTAGATACGATCTGCGTGAACTTGGTATACGTTCAGAATTGCATCCTATAGGTTCGTGTATTCTCAAACCTTTATAGAATTAACAATTAATAATAATTCATGTAATATGTTATTATGATTATATACAGGTACGTCTATTCCTAAAGCTTCCTATACATTAAATGGACAACAGATTTGGGCTTTGCTTCAATGGTTGAAGAGTATTAGATTTCCCGATGGTTATGTGTCCAATATGGCAAGGAATATTGACATGGCCAAGCATCAATTGTTCGGCATGAAAAGTCACGACTATCATGTTTTCATGCAATGCTTAATTCCAATTGTATTCAGAGAATTGCTATCGGTGAAGGTTTGGGAAGCTCTTACCGAATTGAGCTTATATTTTAGAAGTTTGACAACCACAAAGCTATGTGTGGAGGATTTGAGGAAGATGGAAGCAGATATTCCGGTTATCATCTGCAAACTAGAGACTATCTTTCCGTCCACATTCTTTGATAGCATGGAACACCTTCCTATCCATTTGGCATATGAGGCTAGAATTGCAGGACCGGTCCAATACAGATGGATGTATCCATTTGAGAGGTATATAAATCATATGTAATTAATTTTTTCATTATTCTACCGGTGAACTAATTTTTCCGTACAGGTACCTTAGACATTTGAAACTGAATGTGAAAAATAAAGCTCATGTTGAAGCGTCGATATGCAACGCATATTTAACCGAGGAAGCATTGCATTTTGTTTCCCATTATTTTGAGCCATATGTGCGATGCAGGGTCAGAGACCTTCCTAGGAATGATGATGGATGTTACAACAATATTGTAACTGGTGTATTCACAATCTTCAGTCATCCAATAAGATTTCATGGAAAAGGAAAAGCATATATTTTGGATGAAAGAGATTACGAGATTGCACATAGATACGTGCTAATGAACTGTCCAGAGGTGGATGTATTTGTATCTGAGTTTAAAAGTTCAATTCAAAAACATCAACCAAATTGGTCAAGTCAGAGGATTGAAGCGTTTGTGCAAGAAAATTTTACAAATGCGTTCAGAACTGCATTATGTTGTTCATCTATTACGTTAATTATTATGTATGTATGTCAGTATTACGTTAATTAAATTCATCAAGTTATTTTCATTTATCTGACAGGCAAGACAAGAATCATTCGATAACCGAGTGAACAGTGACATTTTGAAGCAAATGGCTGAAGGACCACTTAAACATGCTCGAAGTTACAATGTCTGTTACACAAACGGATATAGATTCCATACAGTACTTCATGCATCAATTAAATTAGCAGACAATAGTGGAGTGTGCGTCAAAGCTGCTGACAACAGTCGTGACGAAGAAGATTTTTACGGGCAATTGCTTGAAATTGTAGAGGTTGAATACCCGGGGATACCTATCAAAAGAGTAACGTTGTTCAAATGTCATTGGTATGACCCAACTACTACTGAAAATAGCCGCGGAACAAATATTCATAAACGATATAAGTTAGTTGACATGCATCAAGGTCGCTCGTATCGTTTATATGATCCATTTGTGTTGGCAAGTCAAGCATGTCAAGTATATTATCTTCCATATCCGAGTACAAGACAAAATTTAAAAGACTGGAGAGCGGTTTGCCAAGTCAAACAAAATAAATTTGACAAAGAAGTAGAACAGGAATCCAAAGATGCTGCTTTCCAAGAAGAAAATAGGGACCGTATTGAAATTGAAGAAGATGTTTCCCAAACACCGCTTCTTGATCCATCTGGCGAAATTGTTCAACAGGTGCATGATAATGATGAAGATACTGAAGAAGATGTGGATCTTGTACTGTCAGAAAACGAACAATCCGAAGATGAAGATGTTGAGAACGACGACTATTTTAGTGATGAAGATTAATTTAATTATGTATATGTAATTATTTAATATTTTGTAATATTTAATACAATTTTATTATAATCCTCCGAATTATTAATATTTTGTTGTAATAAAATAATAACAACAACAACAAAATAATAAATCTATATCAACAATAATTATAATAACAATACTAATAATAATTAAAAAACAGTGATAATAATAATAATAATAATAATAATAATAATAATAATAATAATAATAATAATAATAATAATAATAATAATGATTTTAACAATAATAATAATAATAATAACAATAACAGTAATAATAATAATAATAATAATAATAATAATAATAATAATAATAATAATAATAATAATAATAATAATAATAATAGTAATAATAATAATAATAATAATAATAATAATAATAATAATAATAATAACAACGGCATTAATAATAATAATAATAATACTGCACCAGCCGATTTTTTCCCCACTGCAGCACGCAAAGTTTTCATTACCGAGGCGGGGCGACGAACTAGCGACCAACAAGCTGGTTCCCAGGCTGAAAAGTCAAATTGCCTGGTCTTGTCATTGCAGTCAGCGACCAACCAGCGACCACATTGCTCGTCGTCATACTGAAAAGTAAACCTGTTTAGTCTTGTCATTGGTGGTCGCCAACTTCTGATGAATCGCCCTAATTCCTCATTTCCTACGACCCCATCCTCATTTTCCATACTTCTTCATTTTCCATACTTCTTCATTTTCAATTCCTTATACTTCACCTTTAAATTTTCTTTTCCTCCATTAATCTCATTCTCTATTAATTTTCTTTTCTCTCTTAATTCATTCTCATCATTTTGTGGAAACTACTCATCTTCAACTCTAAAAATCTCATCTTCTTATTAAAAGGTTAGTGTTTATTATTTATTTTTTTTTAATTTTTTAAATGTTCTTGATGATTATGATGATAAATTATGTTTGAATGGTTTTTTTTTTGTTTGATTTCGAGCTATGGAGTACATTGTCATCTTCAACATGTTTTTTCTTGTTATTTCATGATGTTTATGTTGAATTATGTATGTTTTTTTTTTAAATTTCAGATTATGGTATATTTTGAGCATGTATAATGTTATTATTTTGTTTCGTCATTTTTTATATGTTTTTAACATTTTTGAATTATGGTATAACTTGAGCATGTTTAATGTTATTTTTATAAATTTTTCGAATTTCGGAGTAATTTATATTTTCGAATTATGAATTATGGTATACTTTGAGCATGTTTTATGTTATATTTTTCTAGATTTCTATTATTTAAAATGTAACTTTGGAATTATAGAGTAATTTATTTTTAATATGATGTTATTATGTAGTTTCGAAATTTTTTTTTTTTTTTTTCAAATTTTTGAGCATGTCCAATGTTATTAAAAACAGTTTTTTTTTTAAATGTAATTTTCGAATTACTTTAATAGTATACTAGTAATCTTCTCAGCCTGCACAACCTGATTATGATGCCATTATACAACAAAGGTTTGCGGATTTAGAAGTCTGGCAAATGGAGTTCAATAATCAATTATGGGAAGCGATACAAAGAGGAAATGCTCAGACTGCCTATGAGACTCATCAAAGGCTGACTAAACAAATAACAAGAGAACGAGAACTCTTTTTAAAATTCATTGAATCGCATTTCAATTTGTATCAACCCCCTCCTCCACCTCCTCCAAATGAATGATTAAATATATGTAATTTTTGTGACTTTGTAAATAAACTTTAGTTTTATATATAATATTTCCAGCTCTTTTATTTTAATTTATTTGTTTTATGTGTATATATTTTTATTTTAATATTATAACTAATACAAAATATATATAAATATTATATATATATATATATATATATATATATATATATATATATATATATATATATACACACACACACACACACATATATATATATATATATATATATATATATATATATATATATATATATATATATATATATATATATATATATATACACACATATATATATATACATATATATATATATATATATATATATATATATATATATATATATATATATATATATATACACATATATATATATACATATATATATATATATATATATATATATATATATATATATATATATATATATATATATATATATATAGATATATATATATATACATATATATATATATATATATATATACATATATATATATATACATATATATATATATATACATACATATATATATATATATATATATATATATATATATATATATATATATATATATATATATATATATATATATATATACACGGCGACCAAAAAGCGTGAACATGTGGTCGCTAGCAGCACGCGACGAAAAAGCTATCAGACAGTGGTCGCCAACTTGGCAACGAGCATATGGTCGCCACTTGGTCGTCAGAAATGGCAAGAGATATGGAGAGGAGATTCTTGTTGCCATGTCAGACACGTTTTTGGTGATGGCCACGTTGTCGCCCCGTAGTCGCCCACTTTTCCTTAAAAAATGGCGAGGAAATGACGTCCATTTTAGTGTTAGCGACGAACGAATAAGCGACCACCACGTAGCCCGTCGCCCTCCCGTCGCCAAGGCTACTTTTTGACCATTTAGTTATCAAATGGCGACGAATATGTGTGTCGCCAATTCGATAGTTTTTTGTGGTGGACCTAGGAAAACGTGAGAAGAATAAATAAAAAATGACTTGCATGACTTAAACCTCTCTAGGGACCTATTGGTGTTCTTTGTTCGTTTTTTTTTTTACCTAGTTTTTTAGCTATATGTTCTATCAATATTTCTAATTATATGTTTAAGGGTCAAGCGTGTGTGGTTAGCTGTGGGCTTGCGTTTCTGACTTCATTCAGTCATTTTCGTGTAAGAACTTATCTTTTAAGCATATTTTTGGGCCCGAAAGACTTTTTCCTTCATTCCTCAGACCCTGATCATAGTTTTCTATGCGTAGGATACACTAGATATGATGATGATGATAAGTTTCCATATTATAGCGTTTATCTATACACTAATAAGGAAAATGACATATCTTAATTGCATTAGACTATATACTTTTTCATTTTTTTAATTTAGCGAAATTGCAAAAATTAAATTGATGATTTTTTTTATTGATATTGTAAAATCAAAAAGGTTAAACTAGAATCTTTAATTCAAGCATTTGATTAAATTGGTTTTTCTTCACATGTTATGTAGCAGGAGCGACACTCTCGACGATACATAATTAACACTATTAATTATACTTAAGATAAATAATGTGGAAGTGTAAAACGCCGAACTGCTAAAAACCATTTAAACTAAAATCGTTCAAAACATAAGTAAAAAAAATGTCTTACAACTGAGAAAATATAAAATAAGGTTTACTTAAATACGATAAAAAAACATAAGTACAATATATTCATCAAGTAAAATCATTGAAGCTAAGTCCTCGATAGAATAATTAAAGTTGCGGCCTGGATCGAAACCTAAGCTAAATTTTCCTGCAAAATACTGTCATCCATAATACGGATGCCGATTAAATCGGTCAGCGATAAAGCCGAGTACAATTTTCTCAACAAGCTTATGATGCTATAGTTAAATCATGCTTACAAAATAATCATCAAACATAATATAGAAGGTTATTACTCATTATTGACCTTTACTAAGCCATTAAGTTACATTCTCAATACTTGCAGAAGTTCATTACTGCTACTAAATACTTGGTAACCTTAATTCTTATTTAATCTAATTCAACTAAGCCTCATAACTTTACCATCATAGCACATCACAAGATCACAACAATAATGACAACTGATATATGTAAGGGTCTAGTTAGGTGAGAATCGTAATCCTAAACCCTAACTGTGGTGGGAGTCGTCACTCCTCTCAATACTGTTATGCTCGAGACTCCACAGGATGGGTTTTTCTCGGACCCCCTGTTTGACACCGCATTTTACGTGCCGGCTAACACGGACGCCGGGATTTTACATGCCGGTCTATGGTTCGACGTTACCTTACTATCAGAGTCATACAATCAATATCATGCAATATCAAACAAGACTCTAAACCGAAATAGTTTACATTCTTATAAGTCAAACTGGCACTAGTCAAAAATTTGACAATTCTACCTTTTCAATAGAAACAAACTACTAGTATCTGATAAATTAATATTAATTAAATAACAAATTTTCGTAGCTATACCAAGATTCCTGAGGCTAAACTAAGTCATTATTATATCATAAATAATCATAAAAGTCAAGAGTAATATTAATAACGTATTTTATCAAATAATCAGTAAAATAGTAAAACGGATCTATCATAACTATAAAAAAACATAATCCGACAAGTTATTAAAGGTTCAAAATCTAAATGAAATGAGTTTTCGAGAAAAACAACGCTAAGCATTTTAACAAATTTGTTTGACTATTTTACCAATAAACCGATTAAAAATTTATCAAAACACCAAGATGATATGGAATCATTTTAAACACATAAGTTTATTTAACTAGTAAAATTCATATATATTTATATTATCATATTAATCAAAAATTTCCATATATATGACTTTTTTTTTCGAGTGTCCCAAAAGTATTATTATTTTGACGAAAATATTACTAAACTGGATATGACTTTAATATTACCATGTAAAGTTTAAATGACTAAATAAAATCATGTTGATCATGCTTTTATATTATCGAGTAACCATAAATAAATATCACATAACGAGAGAGTTAAGAAAATGTGTACCATTTTCCTCCAAAGGTGGTGCTAAACCAAGTAAGAGAATAATAATAAGAAAATAAGAACTTAAAGAAATAAGCTCCAATAGAGAAAGTCTTCAAGGTTCCAAGCTTCAGAGAAGTAGATCTTCAATTACCCAAAAGAAAATGATATCCAAGCTCCAAAAGATAATACTTGACTTTTTAAAAGTTGATGATTATTGGCTTAAGAAGTGATAAGATCAAGCTCCATCTTCATTTGATTCTTCAACAAATAAAAAGGGTATAAAGTTAGTAAGATGTTAATGAAGTGAAGATATAAGAAAGAATGGTAGAAAGATTTGATGATGGGGGTGCAAGTGATATCATGGCTAAAAAGGGGTATCTATAATGGGTTTTGGGCAACTTTTTAGTTCATAAGATTGTATGAAAAAGAAGGTTAACTTGTGTAAGTGATTTAGAGTGTGTAAGTGAATGTGTAAGAGTTGGAGTGTGTAAGTGGATGTGTAAGAGTTTGGAATGTAGAAGAAAGTTAACTTGTGTAAGGAAATGGTGATAGCTTGTGTAAGTGATGAACATTATGGATTGATGTAAAAAGGATTTTTGTTCATCAAATTTTTGTTCTAGTTTATACTAGTGAAATGTTTTAGATTAATGGGAAAGTATGATTAAGGTTTGATTATGAAAATACGATAGTTTACTTAGAAAATTTTTGTTAAAACTATATTTAAAGTTAATAAGAAAAATATAGTTAATTTTTAGGTATAAAATAATTAAATCAAAGTTGTAAGGTTAAAATGATAAGTATTAAAATTAGTTTAAGGAAACGAAATTGAAATGTAACGTTTTAATAAAACCATAAATATAATATTAAAATTTTACTTTTCGTAGTATAAAATAATAAAATGATATTTTAGTGCTTATAAAGAAATTTAAGAATATATATATACATATATATTTATATATATTTTTAAGTTTAATATTTGGAAGAAATTACAAAAATCGGAATAAGGTTTTGGAATTAAAGGTGATTTGAATTAGATAACCAAAGGATTAGGAATTCGAAAAGAAATTTCGGAATAATTAATCAGAAGATTAAGATTAAGAAATTTGAACCTGTTACATGTTATGAAAAGATTGAAGTTAAAGGGACAAAAGGTCATGAGTTCAAACGTTATTTAGCCCTTAATTCAAGTCAAATAGTTAGTGTCAACCATGTATAAAGAGGACCTTTGTTGCATTGATAGAGTACATCACATATTATGAAGCTACAATTCAAAATCTAGTTTTGTGTCCATATTTATTTTTACATAATTTTAAATTTATTTTCAAGTCGGCTCAAGTTAAATTTGATTATTAAAACAAATAATTATTAAATTGTGGCATATGTTTTAAACGTGTCTACTAAACACATAACGGTAATAGAATCATAGTATTATGAGAGAGTCCAAACATCAAATGCTTAAAGACAAGTATGTTCACATTCCCCTAAAATACAAAATTTAACCACCCTTTATATTAAGTCATAGTAGTCTGATGTGGAGTTGAACAGTTGATGACGAAATAATAAATGGGTTAAAACCTTGTATGATTGTTGGAATCTCAGACTTATCTTGTGGTCACCAAAGATATAATCGAGCAATTTTTCATATTTGTTTTGACAAGAAAAAGTGATATCTTTTTAGAAGACAGTTTTGAAATTTTTGTAACAAAATCCTAACTATGATTCAATAAAATTATTATATGTAAGATGTCTAATTTGACATGATATTTTAATCTAGGTAGATGCAAATTAGATGTTTAATTTGACATGATATTTTAAAAGTGAGGAACATGTATAAACCACATGAATAAAATTAAATGAAAATTGATTAAGATAAATATAATTCTTTACGGATTATATATTTATATTAGTTTTAAATCTAAGTGAAAAATATGTAAGAACCACAAGGTATTATTCCCTCTTATTCACTATTATTGTCTCATTTGCTTTTCAAACATTATTCATCGATCACCCTTAATTTGTGTTTTATATATTCTTAATCTATAAGTTAGAATATAGTCAAGTAAAATCTTATTTAATTCGTCTTAATATAAATTTTAGTAATATCAACTTATTACAATTTTTTATTCAACTATTAGAGATAGTTAGGATTAAATAAGAATAATTTTGTCCAACATATGTAGAATACGGGTTACATACAATTAAAATAATGGGATAATAAAAATAGAAATTTTTTTTTACAAAAAAACATATAAACTATACAGAATGACATAGAAAAATATAGAAAATTTCACGTGGTAATCCTGAGGTATTGGATTTTGCACGTGGTAACAAATTTTTTTTTTAAAATCCACGCAGTTACCTTGAGGTTTACCCAATTAAACCTCCATGACCTTTTTATCCAAAAAAAGGTTTGAAAGCCGTCTATTAGTAAGGGTTACCATAATTCTGAGATTCAGATATCGAAAATCATTCCAAAGATCACATTTTCCCTATTCCTAACCCTAATCCCTCAATTCCTCAATCTTTCCAAATCCTAATTTCCAATTTCTCAAAGTTTGACAACAAATTTTCCAATTAAAGTTACTCACCTTTATTGCTTGACAAATCAAACAAATTTCTAGGGTAAACCAAACGAAATTGACGAACAAACTTTTGAAATTCATCCACCGACAAATGAATGCTAGAAATTTATTGTCAAACTTTAAGAAATTGGAAAATTAGGGGTTGGGAATTTGAGAAATTGGGAAATTTGGTTTAGAAAATTAGGGGAAATGTGATATTTGGGATGATTTTCGATGTTTGAATCTCAGAAACACGGAAACCCTTACGAATAGACGGTTTCCAAAGTTTTTTTGGGTAAAAAGTTCACAAAGCTTTCATTAGGTAAACCTCATGATTACCGCGTAGAATTTAAAAAAACTTTAGTTACCACGTATAAAACTCAATACCTTAGAGTTACCATGTGAAATTTCCCTAAAAATATTATTCAGGAACATAGGGAGTATGAATTAACTAAAAATGGTTTTGTACTGTTAGCTCATACAAAACCATATACCATATCAAACTAAACTAAATGTTTAGCCATCCTAATGCGTCCAATTCAATTACCATAACAATGCTTATTGTACGTTTTTACTTTTTGTGCAAGTATCCATTAATCTTATAAGAAACTTACTCTTCCCCCCAAATTTGTAGCAAGTAACGAGCTTTATGTGTGAAGTACACCTGATTTTACACGCTCTTATTTTTAAGATAAAACATGAGACTTTTGAGGACACATTTCACTTAAAGTCCATGCATATGTAGATAGTGTTTGGTGATTAATTATTGATTATTTGAGTAACTGATAACGGCTGGACCTAACACAAAAAATTAACCAAAATGAACATGTTCTTGTAAGATAAAATTAATTAATGATTAAGTCAGAATTAGTGCAAAGTTGAGTCCTTAAGCAAGGGTTAATCTCGGATTATGGGGTTTGTTCTTGCTATCCAGTCAATCTTGCACTAAGACTACTCTTCAAAATGTGAAGCTAACATGTACAATCAACAAGTGTTAGGATGACCCGGAATGATTTACCTAGGACCTACTCCGACGCCCAGGTCAGTGTTAAGATGAAATGATTTGCCTAATAATTCCGCTCCAAGTTTACAGTGACTTTTTACTTGTGGATATTATTAAAGTATTTTATAGCATGAGTCTTTAATGTATAAAAATAATTAATAAGAACTTGTCTTACTTATTAAATATATGTTCATCGATGTTTCAATAATTCCTTTGAAGATTAATCCATTTTTTTTAGTTCCTAATCAATGCATAAGTAATAAATTGTTTGATTAATTTTTGTCTTCAAGTAAATTGTATTTTTGTTGTCATTCAGTTACCTTATTGATGGTATAACTTAGGGTATTTATAGTCTATTATTAGGCCGTCATAGAATGACTCAATTATCCTCGGTGGATGTCATTTGCAATCCCAAAAATATCGCCTTGTATTGTCTGCTACAAATGTTGACGTGGCAATTGTTAATTGGTCTCTTAACAGTGCATTTAATGCCTAAACGCAGTTGTCTTTCTTAGAAACTAACATGCGTTCCACTTCAAAACAAACAAGCTCTTTACTTTACCACTTAAGTGACCTATGTACTAAAAATGTACTAATTAGACAACTTTTAATTAATGCACCGTCCTTTTATGTTTCTTTATTTTTCCCTCTCTATTGAGTAATTTCTGCATTTTTAAATCGGACATCAATATTTCGATCTGTGAATTATCAACAAATATTTTATCCTTATATTAATGTCTCTAATCTAGACACACATAGACCATAAATTGAAATGGGATTGCGATGTTGTTTAAGTTCGACACAAGCCTCATTTACCCAAATGCCTACCTGTTCTATTTAAAAGTACTCGTATTGATTTATCTCTATTGTTTTCCATGAGTAATTATATTCCCTCCAGGTAAAATTCTGATCCTGCTTCCTTAAAAAGTGGGGTATCATATAGTAGTAGTATAGTACTCTCTTCATCATTCCATGGAATTAATTTATTTTTTCTAACCCGTACAATAAATAGAGTTTTTCTCCTTTTTTTTTATTATAACTTACACTATTTTTAATTCACTACTAATATTTTATTTGTTTTTTTACACTATTCTTCTCTTACTCTTAATTTGTATTATATTATTAATATATAAATTAAAACATAATTAAGTGGATCTTGTTTGATTCGTTTCAATGCAAGGATTATTTATATTAAATTTTCATAATTTTTAATTATGCACAACTTAAAATATTTTAAGGATTGAATAAGTCCATTGAATAAAATGCATAAAGCAAATAAGACAATATTAGTGAATTGGAGAAAAAAACATAGAAATTTAATTTACATTTTATCTCATCAACCTATTTCTCTATCTTTTCCATGAAATAAATACTTTTACATTTACACTTTGTTTGTCTTTGTAGTTGGGGGTAATTGTAAGTGTATGATATGTAAGTATTTTTATAATTTTTTATTATAAATAATTAGAAATATTAATAATTGAATTAGTACATTAGACTGCGTAAAAAAATAAACGTCACAAGTAAATTGGAACGGAGGAAGTATTTGTTATTTGGAATTATAGGATAGAAATCAAAATGAGAAAAAAATTGTTTAAGTGAGTAATCGATAATTTCTTTTAACTGAGAAAAAACTTTGATCATATATGTGTATGATCTATCTCTGATCTGGAATCCAGGACAGTACAAAACTGGGAGTTTTGCTTCTGAAATCTGCATACTAGATTACTAGGTGTAGAAGATATGATTTTGTAATGTGGTCCTGCTCCCTCATTTTTGTAGGGTCTACCCTCTAAATTAAGGTATGGACCATCCTTAAATAGCGAGCCCAGAGCCGTACAACATAGACATGGCAGACCAGTAGTTTCTGATGCGCCATCATTATTCTTATCATCATCACCATCTGATTTATCCTGCTTCTTCTTTAAGGTTTAGAGAGATCCAGATCTACTACTATCCCATTTCTACTCCAAGCTTTAGTACTCCCTTCCAACTAATTTAGAAGTCCATTTGCTTGGGCACGGTTATTAAGGAAGGTGTGGGGTCTATTAAAAAGAGTAAGTAGTAAAGGGTAAGTAGTGAAGGGTAGTTGGGTAAGTAAGGTATATGGAGGTATAAGGATAGTGTGGGGTCCATTAAAAAGGGTTAGTAGTAAAGGATAAGTAGTGAAGGGTAGTTGGGTAAGTAAGGTATATGGAGGTATATTCGTAATTACTTGTGTGAACTAAGGATATTTAGGTAAAAAAAGATTGACAAAAATAGAAATGGGACAACTAAAAAGACTTTGCCAAATAAGGAAATAGGACAACTAAATTGGTTCGGTGGGAGTATATTACTCCACTTCTCGTCAAATATTTTGTTTTAGCAATCTTTGTTATTGTGTAGTTATTTATTATTCCTTTGGTTTCTTAATAAGTTTTCACAATAAATATTTACGTAAATTAAAAAAAATAGAATCTTTTAAATTGTAAATATATTATTTATTGAATAATCAATTTAATGAAAAAAATGAGAACCATAAATATTAAAAAATATTAAAAGAAAATTAATTGAAAAAAAATCCGAGAAACAAAATTAATAAACAAAAATACTAAAAGAAAGTTAGTGAAAAACATGTAAGATCCATAAACAATATAAAAATGTTAAAATAAAGTTCGTAGAAGAAATGTGGGGACCATAAATATTATAAAATATTAAAATAAAGATGAACAAGATTATTTTTGTCCATAATTTATGTTATAAATGGAAAGAATCTTTATAGTAATAATTAATAAAACATCCCAAAATGGCAACTAGAAACTTATTTAAGAAACAGAAGGAGTAGATTCCTAACATCTATTGCAATCTATCTATAATAAATAAATCTATAATCTATAAAAACAAAAACTACTAATGAAGAAACAGGACTATAATATAGTAAAATTTAACGTGCATAAGAAGATTTGGTTAGCAGCATTATTAACAAAGTACTTGCCATGGTAAAAGAAAATAAGTTCTTGATATACTAAAATGAAACATGACTAAATTTGTAAACCAATATTATTTTCCAATATTATTTCCAAAGTAAAAAAATGAATAATATCTTGATATAGAAAAATTATTTTTCCAGATTATTTACCAACTGTAGAATAATTATACTCACATGCAAATTCATGTCATTGCTACTTATTTACTTCATATATTTCTATTTGCTTAAAAAATTAATTTTATTTAATAAATGGGTAATTTCACCTATAAATAAATTGAAAAAATAATTATAAGAACAATAATATTTTTTCAAGATCTCTAAATGAGATGAAATTAAAAATATTTTTGACTCTTATTAAAAAAAATTCATTCAATTATTCAGAAAAACTTAAGCTTTATTATGAAAAAAAATTAATTTATATTAATTTATTAAAAACTTTAAGTAAATTTATTCATAAATATATAATTATAAAAAATAAATAAATATAAGATCTTACTTGACTATGTTTTAGCTAAAAGAGGTCGAAAGAAGACCTGTAGTCCGTTGAATAACCAATTGACAGGGATAAAGTGATATAGTTTAGAAATTGTGATAAAGTGACATGAATTTGCATCTCACTTTATAATTTATACTCACATGCAATTGAAAACTACTTGCCTACTTATTATTTGTTTAAAAAAAATAGTTTTATTTACTAAATAGATGATTTAACCGAAAATATATATTTTAAATAAAAATTATAACAACGGTGTTTTTTTCAAGAACTTTAAAATGAGACCAACTTTGTAATTTTTTGACACTTTAAAAATTGAAAAAAGCTATCAATTTTTCAAATAAAAAATAATTTTACTAACGTAAATCGCTTTGAATTTATTTTAAAATTCGGAATTAATTGAAATTATTTAATTGTTGTAACAAACTTAAATTATTAATAATACATTTTGTTTCACCATTTATTATTTTCATAATTTTATAGAAAAAACAAATTTTAAATATTCATTAAATATATATATATATATATATATATATATATATATATATATATATATATATATATATATATATATATACATATATATATATATATATATATACATATATATATATATATATAATATATATATATATATAATATATATATATATATATATATATATATATATATATATATATATATATATATATATATATACATATATATATACATATACATATATATATATACATATATATATATATATATATATATATATATATATATATATATATATATATATATATATATATATATATATATATATATATATATATATATATATATATATATATATATATATAT
>NC_080060.1:19236083-19275125 GCF_026212465.1 Amaranthus tricolor | reverse complement strand
TTTGCCCAACTAGCTTCTGCAGACTGAAACACAAGGGATGTTGTTTCTGTCTCTTCTATAAACACTTCCATTTCACTATTCCCTTCATTCCACTCCAACATTTTTAACATTGCCCCATCATCAACTAACTCTAACTTACGATTTGTTCTAGGTTTAGTGACAAACAGGGTGAAGTATTTAGGGAGATATACATTCTGTTTCACTGAATCCTCAAACATATACTCAATTAACTCCATCAAATTGGTCTTATCAGTGTCATCCACCCTCACATCAAAAGTACCCCCTGGAGCACGAACTAACAACCACATTGTACTCATCCTAACAACAACATTCACCAACAACAAATTACATCACAATCCAAATTATAAATTGCATACAAAACAAAAACACATCACTTTAGCATAATTCAAATTCGCATGCAACTTATCACACTTAACCCTAACCCTAACTCAATTTTGCAAAAAAAAAGTACAAAATCAGAACTCGAAATGCAAATGGATAAGGATAGGTACCTTGCGTATGCATAATCCACCGAATTAGCAAACTTTGTGCGAAATTCAGTCACGACCACCTGTATTTGGGTTCTAAATCACTTCACAAACTTGCAATTCACTTTACACAAATCGATTTTAAGGATTTTAAGGATTTTTGATGGATTTTAAGGGTTCTAGATCAATGTAGACGAATACAAAGTTTCTTGAATGGAGAAGAAGAAAGATGGAGGATCAATTTTTTGAAGAAATACGTTGTGTTTGGGGAAGTCAAGCCTAACAATGGCGCCAGTTGAATGCGTAAGGGCATACTGGTAATTTACCACAAACGGCACACTAACGGCAGTGGTCATTGATGGTATTTTGTGCTAACGGATGAAAACTCAATTATATATGGTGAATTAGAACATTTTGTGTGGTATATGGTGAATTTTGAAGAAACTCAGTGGTATATTATGAAATATCCGTTAAAAATATAGTTACGGTTTCTCAAATAAAGAGGTTCGAATCAAAATGGTTATTTTATTAAAATGTGTGAGCCCACGAAGGTGAGTCTCTTAGTTGGGTCTCGCAAGAAAATGAATCGAGATAAAAATAAATAAATAAATAAACATAATAATAATAATAATAATAATAATAATAATAATAATAATAATAATAATAATAATAATAATAATAATAATAATAATAATAGCAATAATAATAATAATAATAGCAAGAACAAGTATAAAACCCGTGAAAACCCTAAACGCTCAAGCTAGCCGTCACTCTCCTTTCTCATTCTCCTCCTTCTTCCTCTCTCTTTCCCTTGCGCCTCCTTCTCACTTCCCCAACCAGCAGCAGCCGCCCTTGTTTCTCCTCGCAAGCAGTAGCAGCCGCCCTCGTTTCCCCTCGCAAGCAGCAGCAAGGGTTGCGTTTTCTTCCCCAAACAGTAACGACCGGCAACTAGGCCACCACCTGCTCCGCGTCTGCTGCAGCCGCGACCGCCAGTTGCTCCTCCCTCTTCTGCCGTGAAGGCTGCCGCCACCAACATTCATGGTCTAGTCGCGTTGGTCCTTTACAACCACCTAATCTTCACTCCTTTTCTAATTCCCCTTGGTAAGACATCTCACCTACCTCTAATTGATTTTTCCTTCTTGTTTTAATTGGGAAAATTTTCAAGTTTATGAGTTTTATGATGATTTTGTATTATTTCTTTCTTTTATTATTGAATCTTGCTATGAGTAAGAGTTGGATTTATGAATTGAATATATATTTATGAATTAAGGTTTAAAGTATGAATGTAAATGAAAGTTGTACTACTTTTGTGTTAAGGGATGTTTTATAACTTTAATAAATTGGTATGAGATTTGAATATGTGATTATATTGTGAATGGTGATAAATGTAGAATAGATGGTTGAAGTTATTAGTCCCAAAAGTGGGTGTTAATTGTCACTTATATTGTTAAAAAAATGATGGTGGTTATTGTTTATGTTATTCAGTATTATTGCTAGTTAATTATGTTACGATCGTGGCTATTAGAGTTAAATTTTATCGTTGTGGAAGTCGAAAGAAACTATTGTTATTATTGTTGCTAATTATTAGTGGAAGTGTTTCTTTTCGTGTTCTTTCCAATTGTGAGTAATTTTGTATGTTGTAGTGAGTTATACGACAACTTGAGGTTATCTCTAACATCAACATTATTAGTGTTGTTGTACAAGTGTTATTTGTTGATGACATGATATGGTTATAGGGTTTTGTTACTCGAGTCCCATAGGTTTAAAGAAATGGTCTTAACGCACTGATGAACAAATATAGATTGAGTAATGTGAATTGGTTTAGTATGCATTATAATAAGTGGAAATTACATTGAATGGGTGGATGATAGCTTGTTGTAGATGCTAGATGCTCTTAAGTGGAGACAAGTAGGCTTATTATTTCTATTCCTAACTTGTATAGGTTCCCAGTTTATAAGAGGAAAGTAGACCCTTAGTTGGGTGATTTTTGTAACTTGTGGTCGTGCAGTGACGGTTGTAGGTACGTACACGTAGTAATTTATTATCATGTTCATTGTTACAAAGTATTATCAATATTTCATGATTATATATACATCGTATTAGAATTATAGAGCGCCATAAAGTAAACTATGCTAGCGTATAGTCATAATAGTGATATAGGCAAGTGGAATGAAAACATTAGGAGACTATGAGATTATGTCGGTTTGATTTCATAGTCGCCTAGGTGAGGATCGACGGCACCACCGTAAGGGGGTTATGAGCATGCTTGGGTCACAGGGCGCTGGATGACCGATACCGCCCCTTGACTAAGCTGATACCATGCGGGCCTTGCAAACCCCAATATGGTGGCCTCTTCACTGGTTTAGTACCCCAGTGTGTTAGTTTTTCCCGAAGGTAGGACCCGAGAGGGTCAGCTGGAGGGGGCAAGAGCTCATACTTTGCCATGGGCGCCGGATGGCCGATAATGCCCTTGGCCGTGTCACTATGCCATGAATAGAGAAAGGATCCACTACCTTTGAATATACTCGAGAGATTAGTAGTTTGAAAGGATATTGCCATAGTATATCGCTGTCTATAGTTTTGTTCAATGACTTCAATTATTATAAGTTCGTTAATTACTGACGTGTATGTGTTTGTTATTGTTTGCTCATGACTCCCTATGATGTTCCTGCTATGACACATCTAACTATGGCCATCATGTTGAGCAGCAGGAGGAACATAGCTTGACATGACAGTTATAGGAGTTTCTTTTGCTTTGCATTGGGGGAAAGAGCGAAGTACGGTCGTAACCATTGTGTACAAATTGTCTAATGATTGTAGCTTCTATATCACTTGTAAAGTTTTCTTTTGGGATTGTATAATTTCTTTTGTATGGAGCCATGTGACTCCTTGTATGATCCATAATTCCGCTGCGTAGTTTTTTTTTTGGATGTACGGTAGTGAGGATACTCCTTTAGTATCCGTCAGATCGATGCGTTAACACTGGAACCACGATCCTCATTAGAGTTGATGATTTGTGAAGCCGCCGATGATTCTTTCCGTCGTGATGTATTCTTGAAGGCATTAAAGGCCTTAGATTATTTTAATTATGTTATCCCTTTATATATTCTTGTCACATCCTCAGTTTTCAGCAGAGATGCTGCCGAAATTTCCACTTGTTCACCCTTTCCATTAATCTTTAGCGTTTATTTTAATTATTGTTCTCTTTTCTTTTTATGTAACACTCGAATTTACTCCCTTCCTTCACGATTCTGGTTACGTTTAAGGGGTTGGAAATTCAGGGGTGTTACAAGTTTTCTTTTCGCTTCCGCTTATTTCAATTAGTTTGTCTAGAGGTTTTTAGGCTCTCGAGTTGTACGTAAGAGCTTCCGTTGACCTATTTTTTTCTTTCACGCGGGTACTGTTTTCCGTTTTAGTTATATTTCTTTATCGAAGGAACGTTGACGATCCTAAAGGAGATCTTTTCTCTGGAGCCCAAGGAGTAGACCAGAATTTGTATTTTCATATGAATTTCCGAGTCACTTAAACCGGGCCGTTACAATTTGTATCAGAGCCAACGTTCCTTAGATGATAAAGGAATAAACAACCTTAGTAGAGAGTTGGGAAGTAGTCTTTGGGACGTAAATTGTTGGAATATGTTTGTGTGTTGTTTGGTGATAAGTAATGTTTATTTTTGTTCTTTGGTGTAGATCAGGAAATATGAATAAGGGAAAAACACCTATGGACTCACACACCCCCAGTGACTCTAGGGAAATACCGATGTTTAACCCAGAGACTATTTGGAGAGAAGTCTCTAATGATGATATTTGGAGCATAAGGGATGGTAAAAGTATCCGGGATTATAGGGAAAGGATGTTGATGGTTAAAACAAAAGTCGAAAGGGTATGTTACGACTTAGAGCTGGACCTGAATAGGTTGTATCATCTATCCGAGTCTAGGAGGGGAGTAGAGCTTACACAGAGCCTAGTGGGGTTAATCATCGAGAAGAACCCTTAGAAGAGGAAGAACCCATGGAAGAGGGACAACTGAACTTAGGGAATGAACCTGAACTAGCTGTGAAATCAATGAAGGAACGGATCTTACCTGATCTGCCACGAGTGGAACCCGAGGTTTAGTCGGAGAGCGATATTGAAATGTGGGAGCCTTTGCGGGAACCACCTACTTATATAGAGATTTCCAGCGAAGATCAGAGAAGGAATTGGGGGTCGCATTATGATGTGTAGCTATGAGACTAGGTATGATAGGGGGTGGTTAGATGAGGAGGCCCCCGAAGAGAGAGCACCAACAAGCCACCCTAGGGATAGTGACAATGAATCAGAAGAAGCGTGTTTGGATTCCAGCTCGGATTCTAGGAAAGACGGGGATGATGTAGACTTTGATATAGCGAGTTACGACGAAATTGCTGATCTTTGGGATGCGTGGCGTTAAATGTTTTATTTTTTTTCTTTTATATCTTTCCTATAGTTATTTCTTTTAAGTTATTATCTTTTATGAATAATGTAAATGCTTTGTGTGAATCAGTTATGATGTATTAGGGAATATCAATAAAAAAAATATTATAGTATGTTTATGTTCTTCTTTCAAATGAGGTGTGATGTGCGTTATATATTTGAATCACTTTTACAGTATTTTATTAAGTTTAATATATATATATATATATATATATATATATATATATATATATATATATATATATATATATATACATATATATATATATATATATTTATATATATATATATATATATATATATATATATATATATATATATATATATATATATATATATATATATATATATATATATATATATATATATATATATATATATATATATATATACATATATATATACATATACATATATATATATATATATATATATATATATATATATATATATATATATATATATATATATATATATATATATATATATATATATATATATATATATATATACATATATATATATATATATATATATATGTATATACATATATATATATATATGTATATACATATATATATATATACATATATACATATATATATATATATATATATATATATATATATATATATATATATATATATATACATATATATATATATATATATATATATATATATATATATATATATACATATATATATATATATATATATATATATATATACATATATATATATATATATATATATATACATACATATATATATATATATATATATATATATATATATATATATATATATATATATATATATATATATATATATATATACATATAAATAAATACACCTATGTACTAATAAATAAGTAATTAAATATTAAGTCAAAAAAAAAACTCAGCAAAACTCTGTTCTTTCTCCAAAACTTTTGAATCTTAGGACATTCATGTGATTAGTACCTTTTCTTTTAGTTGCAGAAGATGCCTCCGATTTCTAGGAAAAGACTGTCTACAAGCAGTGTTAACCGTACACTAAGGAATTTAGTAAGAGCACTTGCGGATGTAGGTACTCCACGAGAGAGATCTGTGTCGGAATTAGCCTCTGACATGAGTAAAAGGATCAGTCAGAGCAAGCCCTCGACCTTCGATGGTAAGGGGGAACCATCGGAACTCGAGCTATGGTTGAGGGAATTTGACAAACTTTTTGATGTAGTTGAGTGCCTAGAAGAACTAAAGGTCAACCAGGCTGCGTTTTATTTGGTTGGTGAAGCCGACTATTGGTGGGAAAATAGTAGATCTGGGTTATTAGAACAAGCTGATGGAGTCTTTAATTGGGATTTGTTTAAAAGGGCTATGCGAGAGAAATTTTACCCTTTACACGTGAGGAAAGATAAGTCAAACGAGTTCGCTCATTTGGAAATGGGAGAGATGACTATTGATGAATATTATCGAAAATTTATGGAATATATTCAGTACTGTCCTGATGATGTTCCCACTAAGGAGAAAAAGATGCAGCGATTTGAACTGGGATTGTCGTATGACATTCAAAAACATATTGAGAGCGACCGCTATAACACCCTGGAACATATGTACAAGCGTGCATCTCAAATAGGGAACATTCTGAGGAAGGAGAAGGAAAAAGAGAAGAGTAATGTCCCTGCGAAGAGGAAGGAGATTGCAGGCCAGACATCAGGGAGTTCGTCGGACTTCTATCAGAAGAAAGCTAGAAATTTCGTAAATTTTCAGGGAAGTAGGTCTAGTACAAATTCTGGGTTTAGGGGAGACGCGAAGCCTGCTAAGCCATTACTGGACCGAGATGGCAATGAAAGGAAGTATTTCTGTAGGAGATGGAGGGGAAATCATCCTGGAAAGGATTGTGATGGAAATTTGGTTGAATGTAATTTTTGCCACAAGAGTGGACATAGGGAGTATGAATGCTACATCAAGAAAGGGAGTGGAAGTCAACAGCCGGGTGAGCAGCACCGGCAGCAGAATTCGAATAACTCCGGAAGGCAAGTCAACCTACAGTACGGAAATAGTAATCATGGGAACACTGCTCAGAGGTTTCAGCCACCTATTAGTAGGGGACAAGTCCGGGTGGATGGAAACCGGATCGAAGGGTCAGGTATGCAACGTGGGGGTAATCAAGTGGAAGAAATAAATGCACAGCCGTTTGGTGGACGGGTAACTGCGGTCAGTGCAAGGGAAGCTGACCAAGCAACGGATGTAGTTACAGGTACGTTCACCATTCATTCTGTAGCTGTTAATGTACTTTTTGATTCGGGTGCAACATGTTCTTTTCTTGCAAAGAGTAAGGTTGAGGAGTTGAATTTAGGAACGTTTGAAAAAGTTTCTTATGCAGTGGCTGTTCTATCGGAAAAATTGTACAATTGTGATAGATTGTATAAGGAGGTACCCTTGAGAATAGGGAAGGTCATTTTTCCTTGTGGCTTGTATGTGTTAGATATGGAAGGCTTAGAAGTAATTTTGGGGATGGACTGGTTAGGAAATTATAAAGCCACTATCGAATATAGAGAGCAGAGAGTGTTGTTGGAAGGAACGCGAGGGGAAAACGTTAGACATAGAAAATTTCAAAAAGGATCTAGAACGAATTTGGTGTCGACCTTGAAATTTCAGAGACTCATAAGGCAAGGACACCCTTTGTACCTATGTCATATCAGTCAAGTGGAGAAGAAGGAGAAGGAACCTAAGGACATTGCTGTAGTGAGTGAATTTTTGGATGTTTTCCTTGACGAAATTCCCGGCATGCCACCTCAACGGGAAATTGATTTCAAAATAGACTTGGTGCCTGGGACGGGACCAATTTCTAAGGCCCCTTATCGCATGGCTTCGAAGGAAATGGAAGAATTAAAGTCTCAGCTTGAGGAATTGTTGGACAAGGGTTATATCCGACCTAGTGTTTCCCCTTGGGGGCCTCCAGTTCTTTTTGTGAGAAGAAGGATGGTAGTTTGAGATTATGCATTGATTAAAGGGAACTAAATAAGGTGACCATTAAGAACAAGTACCCGTTACCCCGCATCGACGATTTATTTGATCAACTGAGGGGAGTTGGGATCTTTTCGAAAATTGACTTAAGATCGGGTTATCACCAGCTAAGGATAGCTGAAGGGGATATATATAAAATAGATTTTAGAACACGTTATGGGCATTATGAGTTCACTATGATGCCTTTTGGATTAACAAATGCTCCAGCTGCATTCATGTGTTTGATGAATCAAGTATTTAGTGCGTATTGGATAAGCACGTGGTAGTCTTTATTGATGACATATTGGTCTATTCGAAAGACCGAGATGATCATGATAAACATCTATGTTTAGTCCTGCAAACCCCGCGAGAAAATAATTTGTACGCGAAATTGTTGAAGTGTGACTTTTGGTTGGAAAAGGTCTCATTTTTGGGTCATTTTGTTTCTAAAGAGGGCGTTTCGGTTGATCTGGCAAAAATAGATGCTGTTCGAAGCTGGCCTGCACCAAAGAATGTCACCAAGTACGAATTTTCTTGGGCTTGGCTGGGTATTACCGTCGTTTCGTCAAGGACTTCTCGCGTATTGCTCGGCCTATGACTTCGTTGATGAAGAAAGAGAAGAAGTTTGAGTTGACTGACGAGTGTGAACAGGCCTTCATGACTTTGAAGGAAAGGTTAACTATGGCCTCTGTTCTTATTTTACCTGACCCAAAGATGGATTATACTGTTTACAATGACGCATCGAAGAAAGGATTGGGTTGTGTACTGATGCAGGACCGTAAGGTGATTGCTTACGCATCACGACAATTGAAAGTACATGAAGTTAATTATCCTACACATGATCTGGAGTTAGCTGTCATAATGTTTGCTCTCAAAATATGGCGGCATTACTTGTATGGCGTCAAATGTAGGATCTACACTGATCATCAGCGTCTGAAGTATCTCTATACTCAGCCCAATTTAAACACACGGCAACGTTGGTGGCTAGAGTTGATGACAGATTATGACTTGGAGTTCATATACCATGAGGGACGAGAAAACTTAGTAGCCGATGCATTGAGTAGGAAGTCCAATCACTCGTTGTCCGCCTTGGACGGAGTTGAAGAGTTGCATCGAGATTTTGCGAGGTTGAACTTGGAAGTGGTGCGTAAGGGTGAATTACAAGGATGCATGAATGCTTTATCTATTCGACCTTCGTTCTTTGAAGATATTTTGAATTTTCAGAATAAAGACCCGAAACTATTGAAGTTAAAAGGAACAAGCTCGGGAAGGAAAAGCAGAGGGATTCTTAGTTCATGAAGATGGGAGCTTGAGGTTCAATGGTCGCTGGTGTTTGCCGACAGGGGAAGAATCTTTGAAGGAACATATCTTGGATGAAGCCCATTGTACGAAATTTTCAGTCCATCCTGGCGGTGACAAAATGTATCAAGATCTTAAGTTAATGTTTTAGTGGTCTGGGATGAAGAAGGATATTGCGGATTATGTCTCGTGCTGTTTGACTTGTCGAAAAGTTGAAAGTGAGCATAAAAGACCAGGAGGTTTACTACAACCTTTGGAGATACCGGTGTGGAAGTGGGATGATATCTTTATGGATTTTGTTGTGGGTTTACCCCGGATGAAGGCAAGAAAAGATGCGTTATGGGTCATAGTGGATCGTCTGACTAAATCAGCACGTTTCATTCCTATGAACTTTCGTTGGGAGATGGAACAATTAGCTCGAGCCTACATTAAGTATGTCGTGCGATTTCATGGTGTGCCCCGTACTATTGTGTCCGATAGAGATACACGATATTTGTCACAATTTTAGAAAACCTTGCAACAAGAAATGGTTACTATGTTGCTTTATAGTACGTCTTTCCATCCGCAGACGGAACAGACAAATCAGATTTTAGAAGATATGTTGCGCGCTATTGCCATGGAATGGCAAGGGTTGTGGGATGAACATTTGGATCTGATCGAATTTTCTTACAACAACAGTTATCAAGCATCTATACAGATAGCTCCATTCGAGGCTTTGTATGGACGTCGTTGCCGTAGTCCAGTTTATTGGGATGATTTCACCGAAGTAGTGACCTTGGGGCCTGAATTGTTGTTCCAGATGGCTGAGAAAGTGAGGTTGATAAGCGATCGTTTAAAAACGGCACAAGATCGTCAAAATTCTTATGCTGATTTGAAGCGACGACTAGAAGAGTTCATCGTGAGCTAACGGGTATTACTTCGCGTGTCACCCATGCGCGGAGTAGTGCGTTTTGGTGCTCATGGAAGCCCTCGATTCATAGGACCATATGAAATTTTGGAACGTGTGGGTAAAGTGGCGTATCGGTTAACCCTTCCAAACTCTTTAGAAAAGGTACATGATGTATTTCATGTGTCGCAGTTAAAGCGATACCATGCTGTAGCCTCTCATGTCTTAGATCCCGAACCTTTGGATTTGAATACATCCTTGTCTTACTCTGAGCAACCGGTTAGAATCTTGGACACGAAGGTTTGTAGTACACGACGGAAGGATATATCTATGGTAAAAGTCTTGTGGTCAAATCACGAACGTGAAGAGGCTACTTGGGAAACGGAGGACTCTATGCGAGCAAAGTACCCTCAACTCTTTCAGGTTAGTAGCGTTACGGGGACGTAATTTCCTAAAGGGGGGTAGAAGGCGATAGGAATTTCGCGCGAGTGTTTTGTGAGGGCGTAACCTCTTTGACTTATAGTCTTGCCTTTTTACAAGTGTCGTGTTAAGATAGTGTGTGTGTCCTGCGTTTTTCGTTGCCATGCAAGTTACGAGGGCGTAACTTCTTTTAAGGTGGTAGTCTGTAACACCCCGTAATTTATCAGGTTTAAAAAGAAAATAAAATAAGATAAAAAAAAAAATAAGTATTATCAAATTATATTAGTTACATAGATAATTATAAGAAATAAAGTAAATTAAATTTTAACGGTAACGAGTTTATCGCGTACGATGTCATCGCGTGACGTTTCTTTTCTGTTTTAGCAATATTATAATAAGTACTTAATTAATTAATTGATTTAAAAAAAATTAGGGGATATGAAGAGGGGTGGCCGGTATTGAGAATGGGAGGAGTCTTGTAACTCCTCTCATAATTGTTTATTATGGCACAATTATTATCAATCCTTAAGTTGCCTACTAATATTAATCCTTAAGTTGCCTATTAATCCTTAATCACCATTCTAATTTTTCAAGAACACACAAAAAAAAATTCAGAAATTTTTCTCCCTTTGCTCCTTGATTTCGCTACAATCAAAAGAAAAAAAATAATTCTTGTTGTTCCATCCAATCTTTTGATCAAAGGGTAAGTTTAATTGAATTGTTAATTATAGATTTTATAAACAAAGATTTTTAAAATGAATTATATTTTATGTATGATGATATCCTATGACTTATAGGAGTATTGAATATTTTTCTTTTATATATGAAAATTTTCTCTAAAAATCCTTTAATAAACTATAATTTATTAAGAGGATTAAGAAAAGAACTTCATGATCAATATTCTTTAACAAAATTTAAATTTATTATAAGAATTAAGAATTCAAAGTTACATTGAGATTTAAATTAATTTCTTATGGTCTACTTTTCTCTAACAAAATTTCAATTTGTTAGATGAAATTTAAATGGTATGGATAAAGTAATGTAGTTATCAATGAATTTATAAATCCTTTATGTCATGGTTGGGAACAATGATTTCATTTGGAAATTTGGAATTGACTGAAATTTATTATTTGGCAAATCAATAATTTTCAAATTTGGATTGGAATCCAATTCCATCATTGTTTTTAAAGTAGTTAAAGTTAAGAATTTAAGAATGCCTACCCAAACCTTGTCATTCTCAAATTCTTCATTTATGATTTCATAATTGAAATTCATAATTTGAAAGGAAATACTTGTTTCCAAACACTACATTAGCAAAATTTGATTTGTTTGAAGGATAGGGTTTATAAATATATATATATATATATATATATATATATATATATATATATATATATATATATATATATATATATATAAAAATATATATATATATATATATATATATATATATATATATATATATATACATATATATATATATACATATATATATATATACATATATATATATATATATACATATATATATATATACATATATATATATATACATATATATATATATATATATATATATATATATATATATATATATATATATATATATATATATATATATATATATATATATATATATATACATATATATATATATATATATATATATATATATACATATATATATATATATATATATACATATATATATATATATATACATATATATATATATATATATATATATATATATATATATATATATATATATACATATATATATATATATATATATATATATATATATATATATATATATATATATATATATATATACATACATATATATATATATATATATATACATACATATATATATATATATATATATACATATATATATATATATATACATATATATATATATATATACATATATATATATATATATATATATATATATATATATATATATATATATATATATATATATATATATATATATATATATATATATATATATATATATATATATATATATATATATATATATATATATATATATATATATATATATATATATATATATATGTCTTGATTTAAAAGGGGGTGATTTGGTTTTATGATTCTCTATAAAATTTTAATTTGTTAAGAGAATTAAGTATTTAACTTAATTATCATAATTTATGAAATTTTAAGTTCTTGTAGGGTTTTTTTGATGGGCATGTTTCTTTTTATTTGATGATTTATATGTTTTGATGATGGGGTTTTGTGTATTAATATATGTGTGGAAATATCAAGTGGTTGTGTGATAGAAAAATTAGTCTTGTTTGTTTTATGTTATTAGTTGTGAATGTGGCCTTGATAGATTTATTTTGGTTATGAGATTTAAAGGTTAGTAATTTGAATAATGAATATATGTAAAATAATAATAATAATAATAAAATGAAAAAAAAAAAATTTCCGGGCAGCAGCAGTCTTGTCTCGGTACTAGTGCTGATCCGGAAACGTTAGTCATGTTCCGTTGTTTTATGTACCGATGCGTTAAAAACTCGTTAAACGCTTAAAATAATTAAAAATAATAATTGAATGTTAGAAATTATGAAATTTGGTAACCAAGGTAATTGACGCGTTCCGAACGCAACGGCGAAGTCGGATTTTTCATTTGAATTTCATAAACTGTCCAAATCGATCATTTAAGTTTCTGGTTAAAGTTTACAATTTGGAACTATTAGGAATTTGATGAAAACATTTAAAATTATCAAATCCTAGTGATGTCTTAGTAGTATGGAGTGGATTAAATGTGTAAACACGTTCTAATACGTGATTTTTTTGTGTGTGTGTTATTTAGGACCTCGATTCATAAAAGGGCGAAATTTCTATCGTGGTTAAATATCGTTTGGTTGCAGCGCTTAAAGGTACACGCTTAGACCATACTGTTTATGTGGTTGTGCAAGTAGTTTTTTCATTTCTAATCGAGGCATTGTAAATCACATAAGGATTAGACACTTCAAATAATTTGAAAGAAATTAATTGGAAATTGAGTATTTATGTGTTTGTCACCCAAAGGGGTTGACGTTTGGTTGGATTATGTTACCCAAAGGGGTTAACGTATTGGTTTGGATTATTACAATTATTGTTCCCATGGCAGTTATGGGTCATTAAGGTCACCATGGGGGTATGCATACTTTAGCTTTTGATGACCCGAACAGGACAAGAAACGTCTTAGGTCGGTGGTTGCCTTGGGATTAGCTCTCCCAAGTGTATTCCTCCAAAAGATTTGGAATTATACTTGAACGACCCGAACAGGACGGGCAACGTTACAAGTTGGGATTAACTAATAATGAATGTATTAGAGCCTATGCATGCTAGGATAAACACATTGCTTGTTTTCAACCTGGTTGATATTTGTATAAAGTCTCTGACGTGTATTGGTTTGTTTCTTTGGAACCTAATGTGTGTTGTCTTACGACAACTAGTAGGTTGATTGCAGGTGGGGACTGGAGTGAGGTCTCGACTTAGAAACCGTAATCATCAAGACTATGCTTTTACTTATTTTGTATTTGGATTATGAGTAGAAAGAAACTCCGAACTTATGTAACATGAGATAGTGTAGTTTTCTTTTCGCTTCCACTTATTTCAATTAGTTTGTCTAGAGGCCTTTAGGCTCTCGAGTTGTACGTAAGAGCTACCGCTGACCTATTTTTTTCTTTCATGCTGGTACTGTTTTCCGTTTTAGTTATATTTATTTATCGAAGGAACGTTGACGATCCTAGAGGACATCTTTTCTCTGGAGTCCAAGGAGTGGACCAGAATTTGTATTTTCATATGAATTTTTAAGTCACTTAAACCGGGCCGTTACAATAAGGTTTGGCATGAATTTCTTACAGATCAGTCTTGTTCTATTACATAAGCAACTTGATGGATCAAGGTTTCACAATAAAATAATAGGACTGTGATCGGGACTTTACGTCCTACAATAGTAATACCGCAAGTTCACGGCATAGCTTAGTACGTCGGTAAGTACGGGTCGAATCCACAAGGAGTGGGGTTGAAGTTAATAGTTTCTTGATCGATTAGTGTGTTCGAAAACGTATAATATGATGTTTAGAGATAGAAATAATTAAAGCATGCAATTAAAAGTACTTAGAGAAAATAAAGCATAAAAGTAAATAAGGGTACAATGAACTAAAGAAAGGATAAAATGATCAATAAGCTACGAGGCATAGGCTAAGCTTTCTCACCAAAATAGTGTTTATTAAACTTTAACCTAAGGTTATGGATGTTTTGTTATTGGAAGAACGTATCATAAATACTAATGTTCTCTCTCGAGCAACAAAAGCTTTCTAAACATACTCAACTACCTATTCTCATGGAGCTAAGTATAATTTAAGACATGAAGCACACATTCAACATTTCCAATCAAAGCATCTACCTATTCTCATGGAGATGTCTTTAACTTTTAAGCATATATTATCGTTAAAAATCAAATCTCGCCCTCAATTCAACGACACTACAACATGATAGCAAAAAATCAATTTTAAACCATAAACAACACAACCAAACCAAAGGTAAAGAAAGCAATTCAAACTACATACATGGTAATGATGCCTAGCCTAAGCCAAAACAAACTACTCACTCATAGTCATATTGAAATTGTAGATTGCAAACAAGCTAGGAATCATAAATGAATAAATTAAACTAAAGTATCCTAAAGAGATGAGCGCAATATAAGTTGAAGAACTACAAGCATGAATATATGAAACTAAAGGCAAACAATCAAAGATGACTAAGTGACATGAATTGAAAACAATATAAGCAAAGATAGAAGTTACTCTTTTAGGTTGAATCTAAGGATGAACAAGATGATTTGATGATTCAAAGTAATACCTTCCAAAAGCTTCAATAATAATACATCAATGGTTGAAGAATCCAAGTTGCAAAATAGTACAATAAAGGATGAATTTAAGATTGTAATTGAAAATTAAAAGTACTTAATTGAATTGAAAGGGAAGTTATGTTAAACACTAATTCTTAATTGAAATGAAAGAAAAGCTATGAAGAATACATAGAAATTACTCGAAATGAAAGGTGAAAACTGAGGTGCCTAGCTGCATCTTCCTCTTCTCTATTTATAGGCTTAAAAAATAAGTGAGGGGTGGTGGTTTCATGATTGCTCCACCACCCCTAGATTGTAGGAGGGAGGGTGCCACCCCTAATGGATAGGGTAGGGTGGTTGATAGTCTTGGCAGCAGCAATAAGAAGCAACAAATGTAATTGGACCTCGAATGATATTTAAAAAGATCGCAAAAGTTGCGGTCGCCTATTGCGCTCGACCAGTCGAGCCACCATCAGGTCCAACATCAGAAACTTCAAAAATTGGACAGAATGTGAAACTTAGCTCCGCTCGATCCGAGCCATCTTGCTCGACCAGTCAAGCGGATGTCCTGTACTCCTGAATTGAATCCTGCTAATGACCAGAAGCTACTGGAAGTTTGAATGCACTTCGCTCAACCCGAGCCAACCTTGCTCGGCCGGTCGAGCGACCTTATAACTGCCTTCTAACATCCTGGTTTGACTCGGACTTTAATTAGTTCTTTATAAGGTCGTCTTCTTTTTTTTTAAAATGATCCGAGTTTTTCCAGGATGTTACAGACCTTCAGGAATGCGATACTCAGCTTCTGATCTCAAACAATGCTCTTGGACTGCTAGAGCTACCTTGGCTCGAGCTCATTATTGTCGAGTGGCTCTACTTTGGCTTCTCTTTGGGTTGTTCTTATGGCTTGGCTCATGACATTTCACTTCTTTGAGCCCTCGGTGTTTAGGTGAGAAATGTATGCAATCAAAAGGGCTAGTTTTTGCTCGGTGTTGATGATTAGATCCTGAAATGAAATAAAACACCAAAGCAACAAAAAAAGCTTAAAATCCAATAAACCAATGCAATAACTTGTAGTTTCCTCACGCTAAAGAAGCCATTTATAGGGGTAAAAACAAAGATAAAATGTTGCTAACAGACTATTTAGCTTTAACACCAATTCATGTGGGCTTATTCCTCTTGGGCAAAGTATATTTAAAAATTCTGTCGGATATATGTTGCAATGGTCATCAATCACTGTGTCAAAGCTTTTATAACAATTAGCATCTCCACAAAAGCTTTCAATGAGCTTTGAATTAATCAGATCAACATCTTTATTCCTTGGTGTCAGTATAGCTCTTTTTACAAAAAGTTCTAGCTTCACACATACATCTGATATTTGAGGATAAATCCTTTCAAGCAAATCATCTAGTGTACCATGGACATCTCCATTCACTAAGCGCAATTCATTAGGAATGGTGATCAATTCACTTTCCATTTATTATAATGCACCATTTCCAAGTGTTGGACCTCTTGAGTTTTGATGATGACTACATTGTATTTAAACAAATATGTTTTAAGAGATTATGTGCAGATCGATATTCGGTCGTAATTATGATCGTTGATAGTACCTATGGCTTGGTTCATGGAAATGTACGTGTCAAAAGGATTCAAGAGATGTTAGAAGAGTATATCACTTGGGATGTAAAATGGAGACAGGAGGTCTACTGTGCCCAAGTTGGATGTTCTAGCTAAACTGGAATTCAGAGACAGCACACTAAACCTAACTGGAGTCAGCCTATGTTCACTGAAAATTCTGATTACTATTTAATTATTATTTTTAGTTGATGAATTAAATAAAGTTAATTTCTTGCAATTATAATTTATTAAAGTTAATTGGCAAAAGGTTTTCCAAAATGATTTTTCGTTTTTAAGCATTATTTTAGGATCTATATTTAGTAAATATTAGATTTGCTAAATATACGAATAGCTGTTGTTGAAAAAGTCTTTGCTATTATTGCTGTTTTTTTTAACCGGTCTTAATATTAGAAAATAGGTTATCATTTCTATAATTAGTTAGCATGTAACCATTCCTATTAAATCTAACCGTTTCTATAAATAGCATAAAGTTCCAACAGTTATTACTGGAACAGGAACTGCTGTTTAAGAAACTGCTGCCTAAAGGGAACAGAATCTATTATTAATAAATGGGAACAGCGGTTATTGTTGTTTTAACCGTATGCTTGATTTAATCCAGTCTTGTGGAAGTAACCGTCTGTGTGATTAATCCACATTACTCCCATGATCTTTTTGATAAAGAAATAATGGATTGGCTTATTCCATTTTCTTAGAGATTTTATTTTTATAAATAGCTAGTGAATTCGGCTATTCCTAAGCATCTAACGTATGAACTTTGTTATTTTCATGCGATTATTTTTGGAAATCCACAAGAAATATTTTGTTTTGAAAATTTCCAATTAACTCATAATATTTTCTTGAGCAACTTATTGATTTTATTTTTAAGATTCTTATCCTTTTTGTAAGGGTTTTTGAGAGAACTTGTAATTAGACTCAGGTGAGTCTAAGGGGGAATTAGATAGCTTTGAGTGAAGCTATAGAGGAGTTTAGCTTTTAGTGAAGCTAAGTTTATCGCTTTGAGTAAAGCAATTTGAGAGAGAAGAGTTGGCCTAGTTGATTCGCTTCAAGTGAAGTAAGGTGTTTATTGTAATTGTAACTAATTGCTTTAAACATAGTGGAGTATTTAGAAATCCCAAAGGGTCGTGGTTTTTCCTTCTCTTTAGGCCCAGAAGGTTTCCACGTAAAAATCGTTTGTCTCTGTTATTATTTTGTACTGAGTTTAAGCATTATTTATTTTAATTCAATTCCGCAAAAACAAGGCAAAAACGCTTAAACTAGTAACAACAACAATTCATCCCCCTCTTGTTGCTGTTCCCGTTGCTAATTGAGTCTACAATTGGTATCAGAGCCCTGTTCCCAGTAGATCAGGAAACACTGAGGGCAGAATCCTGGTGTTCCCAAAAATGTCAATTATGAACAAGCAAATAGAAGAAGGGTATTCTACTCAAAGACCGCCCATGTTTGATGGAAAATTCTATACTTACTGGAAGAATAGGATGGAGATTTTCATCAAGGCGGAAAATTATCAAGTTTGGAGAGTCATCGAAATTGGAGATTTTGAGGTAACCATTACTAACTCCAACAATGAAGTAGTTCCCACACCAATAACCGAATATGAAAAAGAAGATTTTCAAAAAATGGAATTAAACGCTCTTGCCATAAAATTGCTTCACTGTGGTCTTGGACCAAATGAACACAATCGCATAATGGGGTGCAAATCTGCCAAGCAGATTTGGGACCTGCTAGCTGTTACCCATGAGGGAATAAGTGAAGTCAAACGTTCCAAAATTGATTTGTTAATGTCTAAATATGAAAGATTTGTTATGGAACCAAGGGAAAGCATCCAAGAGATGTTCACAAGGTTCACCAATATAACAAACGAACTTGTCTCTCTTGGAAGAATAATTCCCACCGATGAAAAAGTAAGGAAGATCCTTAGGAGCCTTCCTCAAGATGAGCGCTGGAGGGCCAAGGTTACTGCTATACAAGGGTCCAAAGATTTTACAAAGTTCAATCTAGAGGAGCTGGCTGGTTCCCTAATGACGCATGAATTACATTTGGGAACAGCCGACAGTTCCAGGAACAAAGGACTGGCCCTGGCAGTTGGGGAACAGGACGAGTCAGAATGCGGTGAGGAAGAAGCTGCCTTACTGGTACGAAAATTCAAGAAGTTCTTCAGGAACAGCAGGTATACAAATCAAAGAAACAACAAAGAAAGAAGAACAAAAACCAATCTTGAATGTCACAAATGTGGAAGTACCAAAACTTCATCAAGGATTGCCCAATGTGGAAGAATGAAAAGGGCAAGGGAAAGACAAGGGATTCAAGAAGACCGTTGAACAAAGAAAACTTTAACAAGATTGACTTTCGCAAGGCCATGATCGCTGCATAGGGAGAGACTGAAAGTGATGATGAAACTGTTGTTCCCGAAGAAGAAGAGACAACAAACCTATGTCTCATGGCTACGCATGAAAGCAAGGAGAAGGAACCCATAAGGAAGCAGGTACATATCTCTAATCCATTTTCTATCCATCTATCTAAGCTAAGTAAAAATAAATTAATTGAGTTGCTAAATGAGACACAGAATAAATTAGAAAATTGCAATGACAAGTGTCTCCAATTAGAAAAGGAGCTCAAGTTAAGCAAAGACCATGTATCCTATATAAACACCTTTAGATCCGATGTCCAAAACAGATTTTTTGGTTTGTTGGACCAAAACATAATTCTAAAGGAAAATATGGAGAGAATTAAAAAGGAAAATTTTATTCTTAATATTGAGTTATCACAATACAAATTATTAGGCTTAAATGAAGAATTGAATGATTCATCTACTAAAGACATGTGCTATGATTTTCAAATTTTAAAATTGAATCTAGAATCCAACCATAACAATGATGATAAGCTTGAATTAAATTCAAGAGAAAAAGGGAAAATCAAAATTACTCCCAAATGGATTCAAGATGCCAAAAGTAAAAATTCACAAGGCCTAAATTATTTTAAGAATAACAAGAAGAAAAAGGCTTACGTTGATCTCCCTAGTGACAGAATCTGTTCCTTCTGCGGAGGAACTGGCCATCTGAAGGACCAGTGCACCAAAAGGGAACAGTACACTGTCTCCAACAGAAATTATGTCGATAACATTATGATTAAGAAAAATGATTCATGCAAAATCGACAAGGAACCCAAGAAAGTTTGGGTTCCTGTAACTAACCATTAATTTATTTCAGGTCCAAGTGAGGGGGAACAGCTCATGGTATCTCGACAGTGGTTGTTCCAAGCACATGACGGGTGACAAATCTAAATTTCTCTCACTTGAAGCCTATGATGGGGGAACAGTAACCTTCGGTGACAATATGAAGGGTGAGATAATCACCAAAGGAAAATTTGGAAGGTCATGTTCCCATGCTATTGATAATGTATTTTTAGTCGAGAATTGAAACATAACTTACTTAGCATTTCTCAATTTTGCGATAAAGGTAACTCTGTGAACTTTAGTTCTGAAAAGTGCATTATTTCTAGGAATGACACAGGAGACATCGTTCTTGAGGAAATCAGAAAAGGGAACACTTATGTAGTGGACCTGGACACTGTTCCCAAAACTAGTCTAACGTGTCTAAGCGTTATAGAAGACGACCCACTTCTTTGGCATAAGCGTCTAGGTCATGCTAGTTATACATTGATTAACACATTAAGATCAAAAGATCTAGTTAGAGGACTACCAGTTATAAAATTCCGTAAGAATGAAATTTTTGATCCTTGTGCCAAAGGAAAACAAGTAAGGTCATCTTTTAAATCAAAGAATATTGTTACCACCACTAAACCACTTGAATTATTTCATATGGATCTATGTGGACCTATGAGAACACAAAGCCGTAGCGGCAAAAGATATGCGTTTGTTATTGTTGATAATTACAGTAGATTTACTTGGATTTTATTTTTAGCTAGTAAAGATGAAGCTTTTAATGAGTTTTTTTCTTTCGCTAACAAAATACAAAAATCTACCAATAATCAGATTATTCACATAAGGTCAGATCATGGTAGAGAATTCGAAAATTCAAGTTTCATGAATTATTGCAATGAGCATGGATTAAGTCATAATTTTTCGGCACCACGAACACCACAACAAAATGGTGTAGTAGAAAGGAAAAATAGAACTTTAGAGGAAATGGTTAGAACCACGTTAATTGCTAGTGGTCTACCTAGAAATTTTTGGGCCGAAGCTGTTAATACTGATTATTATATTTTGAATCGTGTATTAATAAGACCAATCACTTCAAAGACACCATATTAATTGCTTAAAGGTGTTAAACCAAATATTTCCTATTTTCGTGTGTTTGGATGCAAATGTTTTGTTCATGTGAATGGAAAACGAAATATAGGGAAGTTTGATGAAAGAAGTGATGAAGCAGTATTTCTTGGCTACTCATCACATAGTAAGGCTTACAGAATTTATAACAAAAAAACAATGAGCGTGGAAGAATCTGTTCACATAATCTTCGATGAAACTAACTTTTTGTCAAGTGAACAAGATACAAATAATTTTAAGAAAGGTCTTACAAATCTAGAGAATGATGAAGAAGAAATGAAAATGCAAGATCAAGGAACAGCAGGTGAACAGCTGATCCCAGAAGAGGTAGAAAGGAACGATCTTGATTAGGAACAGCCAGTACTTCAGAACCAACAGACTGTTCCCAATCCATCTGTTCCCACAGAAGAACAAGCTAATCCAATAGGTGAACATAATGACGACCAAGCTGATGAACCAGAACACACTACTGTTCCCACAAGAGAGTTTGTTCCCAAACCTTGGAAATATCAAAGTTATCATCCTCTTGATTTGATTATAAGTGATTTGAATAAAGGAACACAAACTAGATCTCAAATGAGAAACTTTTGTGCACACTTTACGTTCCTATCATCACTCGAGCCTAAGAATCATGAAGAAGCTCTAAAGGATTCCGAATGGATCGTGGCCATGCAAGACGAATTAAATGAATTTGAAAGAAATAGAGTCTGGCACTTTGAACCCAAACCAAAACACAAAAAGGTAATTGGTTTGAAATGGGTATTTTAGAATAAACTAGATAAGCATGGAATAATTGTAAGAAACAAAGCAAGGCTCGTGGTCAAAGGATACAATCAACAAGAAGGTATTGATTATACCGAGACATTTTCTCCGGTAGCAAGGTTCTTAAGGATAATGTCGAAAATAAAAATATTATTGTAAAGCATGTAAACACTAACGAGCAAATAGCTGATATTATGACTAAACCGCTTCCAAGGGAACAACATGAAAAAATGAGATTAGAACATGGCATGATCAAGCTACATTGCAGTGAGTGATATATGTGATCTTTAAAGACAAAATGAAAATTGAAAAGGTCGATCTACACAAAAATCTTGATTGAAAAATCGATTATCGAAAGGTTCAGGTAAGCACCATTTGAAAGTATATATTGTGAA
Organism: Amaranthus tricolor; assembly: GCF_026212465.1. NCBI lineage: Eukaryota > Viridiplantae > Streptophyta > Magnoliopsida > Caryophyllales > Amaranthaceae > Amaranthus > Amaranthus tricolor. The sequence goes on along the minus strand of NC_080060.1, from coordinate 19,252,636 downwards.
TGCTCTTATGATTGCATGTTTAATTTGATAAGACTATAGTAGCATAAAATTTTCATTTATTTTATTTTCATAAAATATATTTATGTATATTTATCCAGTAATTTCCATTAAAATAGCGGGAGTTAAATCATCATAATTCTTCACTAAATCCGTCTGTTTCCATTTCACACTTGGTGTCCATACGCATAAATTAAATAAGGAACATGAAACACCTAAACACGCGTCCCCTCACATTCATTATATACACTCTCACACGTTAAGCCCTAAACCCTTCATCCTCAATCGCAATCAACTCTGAATCCCAAATTCATCTTCATCTTCCCACATTTTCTGCAAAATTTCATTCCACAAACTCATCAAATAACCATGAGAACTAAGAGCCGTACACCAAAGATGAAACAACCCAAACCTTTAAGAATCATTCACCCAACACCTCTAATCACTGCACCTGAGTCTTCTTCAAGGGAACAGCAGGGAACCCCGGTTGCCTCTGGAATGCATGCAAGCAAAAAGAGAAAGAAAGACTCTACAGTGAAGAAATCGTCCTCAACTTCGTCAAAAAGGGCAAAAATTGCTGTTCCAGTCAGCGCTGAAGAATTGTCCAAAGAAATGATTATTGGTTTTGGACTTGACAAGCAATGGTATGAATCCAATTTTTTTCCTCAATTACACGCGATCTTACAAAATCAATTTTGGGAATCTTTGATGGCAGAACACTGCTGTAATCCAATGTACCCAGAATTGATGCGTGAGTTTGTTTCAAACTTTTCTATTGACAATGGCGTCTGTACAAGTGTTGTTAAGGGGATCAAAATTGAATTTAATAGTCTGATGTTAGGAGGATGGTTAGCTGTACATTCCACTGGATTTGATGTATATTTTGTTGGGTCAAAAATCGTTTTTCCTGGGATTGATGAGAAGCTTGTCTGGTTGGGGATAAATGAAAAAAGGGGAAAGGTTAGCCACAATGTACTGTCTCCTATGCACAAACTGTTATATAATATAGAACGAAGATTCATTTTGCCTCGCACATCCAAACGCAATGAGGTTAGTCTAAGAGATGCTACATTGATACACTGTATGGCTAATAACATCAAAATTAACTTTCCCTCATTGATGATTTCTCATTTGAGTGACTGTATTTCAAAAAGATATGTGATAGGATATGGTGGTTTGTTGACATGGATCTTTAGGAAGCTAGGTGTTCCTCTTGAAGGTCAAAATTTTCCCATGGGTCCAAATAACAAAATAGGTGTTAAGTGTCTGAATAACTTGCATCTTAAATTAAATGAAAATGAGACTCTTGAGAATATTTGTGAACAATCTGATGTGATTTCTGACAACAAGGAGGGCACCAATGAAGGTGAAAATGAAGAAAAAGTTAAAGAGGAGGAATTAAATAATAAGGAGGAACAGGAGCCTGTTCCCTCTGCCACTGAGAAGGCAGAAGGGCATTCTGATAAGGAAAAGGAGGAAAGTACATGTAAGGGGGAAGCTGAAAAGGAAAATGTGAAGGAAGCTGTGGAAGAAGAAAAAGAGGAAAATGATGGGGGGTTCTTTGCCTAACAAGCAACATTCTGGTTCAACCCCTAGGAAGAGTCGAAGGCTAGCTTCCAAAGGCAAAAGACCTGTTGTTATTCTTGACGATGACTCAACCTCATACACAACAGTTGAACCAAGTCATCCTTCCTCACCTAAACCGACCACACCTTCATCCCATAACTTTTCTTCACCACCACAGTCACCTATAACACCATCATCACCACCACCAGTACACACATCACCATATCAAGGTTTAGGTGACACTACAGTTCCAACAGCTCCTCTATCCTCCATTCTCCTGAAACTTAACGAATTGCAGTCCAGCTTCCTTGTTTTTAAAGATGAAATTCGTGTCTCTATAGCCTCACTATCTGCTCAAATGGACCAAATGGAAGCACGTTTGGGGGCCAAACTCGACACAGTAAAGGTGGAGAGAGAATAGGTGGATGATGAAGCTCCTGCATCTTAATTCTTCCTAATACTTTTTAATATCTTTTCATTTGTTGCAACCATCTCTTTTTTCAAACAATCCTTTTTGTTTTTCACTGTACCAGCTGGGGTACTATAATTCATATTTTGTTGCACTACATTTCTTTTGTGCTACTAATAGCTTGTGAAAATTAATCATTGCTGTTCATGTTTGCATTCATTGGTATTGCTTTTTAGTTTTTGCATCCTTATTCTCTCTTTGACTATGTAGTTAGTGCTGTGGTTTGATTGCTCCAATTCTTTTTGAATGATGTCAAAAGGGGGAATATTTGGCACAAACTTAAAGAATGCTTGAGTATGCTTAATCTATATCTACATCTATTATGTTGGACATTAGGATTAAGGTTATGATTCATGATCTAAGGCTGTTTGGCTGTGTGCTGCTGATGATTGTTTATTACTGGCTGTTGTTGTTTGTTTGCTTTGATTGTCAAAGTCCTTTTGTAATGCTTGATGCTCTGATGCTTATGATCACGATGAACTGTATTGCTTGTTTAGATCATTTACTGGAACCACTGCTTATGTTCTATGCTGAAAATGTATGAGTTGCTTATGATCACGATGAACTGTATTGCTTGTTTAGATCATTTACTGGAACCACTGCTTATGTTCTATGCTGAAAATGTATGAGTTTTATTGTGTTTATTTTTAGTTTTATATTTTTTTAATTTTAGAGTAATTTGATTCATGATATGCTTGGTAAATTATATTTACTAAGTTAAGAAGAGTTGTTTTAATCTCTAACATGCTCTTCAACATTGGTTTTACTCTATTTTGTTTTAAGTTTGTTTAAAAGTTTGTCATCATGAAAAGGGGGAATTTGTTGGACCTCTTGAGTTTTGATGATGACTACACTGTATTTAAACAAATATGTTTTAAGAGATTATGTGCAGGTCGATATCCGGTCGTAATTATGATCGGTGATAGTACCTATGGCTTGGTTCATGGAAATGTACGTGTCAAAAGGATTCAAGAGATGTTAGATGAGTATATCACTTGGGATGTAAAATGGAGACAGGAGGTCTACTGTTCCCAAGTTGGATGTTTTAGCTAAACTGAAATTCAGAGACAGCGCACTGTTCCTAACTGGAGTCTGCCTACGTTCACTTAAAATTCTGATTACTATTTAATTATTATTTTTAGTTGATGAATTAAATAAAGTTAATTTGTTGCAATTATAATTTATTAAAGTTAATTGGCAAAAGGTTTTCCGAAATGATTTTTCGTTTTTAAGCATTATTTTAGGATCTATATTTAGTAAATATTGGATATGCTAAATATACGAATAGTTGTTGTTGAATAAGTCTTTGCTATTATTACTGTTTTTTTTTAACCGGTCTTAATATTAGAAAATAGGTTATCATTTCTATAATTAGTTAGCATGTAACCATTCCTATTAAATCTAACCGTTTCTATAAATAGCATAAAGTTCCAACAGTTATTACTGGAACAAGAACTGCTGTTTAAGAAACTGCTGCCTAAAGGGAACAGAACCTATTATTAGTAAATAGGAACAGCGGTTATTGGTGTTTTAACCGTATGCTTGATTTAATCAAGTCTTGTGGAAATAACCGTCTATGTGATTAATCCACATTACTTCCATGATCTTTTTGATAAAGGGAATAATGGATTGGATTATTCCATTTTTTTAGAGATTTTATTTTTATAAATAGCTAGTGAATTCGGCTGTTCCTAAGCATCTAACGTATGAACTTTGTTATTTTCATGCGATTATTTTTGGAAATCCACAAGAAATATTTTGTTTTGAAAATTGCCAATTAACTCATAATATTTTCTTGAGCAACTCATTGATTTTATTTTTAGGATTCTTATCCTTTTTGTAAGGCTTTTTGAGAGAACTTGTAATTAGACTCGGGTGAGTCTAAGGGGGAATTAGATAGCTTTGAGTGAAGCTATTAAGGAGTTTAGCTTTTAGTGAAGCTAAGTTTGTTGCTTTGAGTAAAGCTATTTGAGAGAGAAGAGTTGGCCTAGTTGATTCGCTTCGAGTGAAGGTGTTTATTGTAATTGTAACTAATTGCCTTAAACATAGTGGAGTATTTAGAAATCGCAAGGGGTAGTGGTTTTTCTTTCTGTTTAGGCCCAGAAGGTTTCCACGTAAAAATCGTTTGTCTCTTTTATTATTTTGCTCTAAGTTTAAGCATTATTTATTTTAATTCAATTCCGCAAAAACAGGGCAAAAACGCTTAAACTAGTAACAACAACAATTCACCCCCCCTCTTGTTGCTGTTCCCGTTCCTAATTGAGTCTACACCAAGTGCAATAAAAAAACCTAAAAAATGTGGATCCTTGCGTACACGGATGTTTTCAGTCAAATGTAAGTGAGTAAACAGAGGCCACAAGGGTAAGCACGCTAAGATGTATTCAGTGACTTCTTACTGTGTTTTCTTAGGAACAACAGGCGCAGTTTGACGAAAATCACCACCTAATACGACGATTTTACCACCGAAGGGAACATTCGACAAGCATAAATCTCGTAATAGCATATCTAGCGCCTCGATGTTCTCTCTACGCGCCATAGAAGCCTCGTCCCAAATGATCAATGAAGCTTCTTGTATTAGCGATGCATGACTTGACTGTTTTCCTACATACCAAGATAAGCACCGGCCACAATTAGTTGGTATCTTGAACCTAGAATGCGCAATTCGACCAGTGGGCATATTAGACGCCGCAATACCAGAAGTCGCAGTTGGTAAGACAATTTGCTTAAGCAACCGCACTTTTGCATATAACGCATTGTACAAGAAAGTTTTTTCAGTTCCACCTGGCCCATCAATGAAAAAAATCCCAGGTGAACCGGCTCACCGATATCGCGCCTCCTATACAACGGATAACCATCTTCGGACTGGATTGTGAATGAGGTGAATTCCCTACGATATCGGTTTCCACATACGCATTTACCACTGTGTTTCAACATACAAGGATTCTCTGGGTTAAACAAACCGCAAGGGCCATGCATCATATGACGCAGAACAATGCTACGAAGATATGGCTCGGACGGTGGTGGAATCTCTGCACAAATAAACTTATCAAATTGTTCTGGTTTCCTAATCTTTGACCCATGCTTAAAATAATTAAGAAATGAGCATGCGGTAGACCGTGTTTCTGGAATTCAATCACATGTATCATAGCTGCAATTTCACCAAAGAACTTTCGCTCTCGGATTATTTTTTACAAAGTAAACAATTTAGCCCCGAAGATTCTTGACACTAAGTCTGGCCTATCTTGGGCAAGTTCGCCTTCTGCTTGTTCTTGTTGTATCTCAACCCAATTCGTGTTGCACGTCATGGTTAGAAAAATATCGGCCTTCCCATATCGTTGAACAAGCGCCATTGCATTCAAGTAATGCTTTTTCATATCTCTTGGACCGCCAATGAACGAGAGTGATAGAATAATGTGGTGAACTACATTAGTTGCATTACACTCACCACTAATCATCGTGTCCATAATCCCTTGATATAACTCTGCTCGAAGTTGAGATTGGTTGTGGCCCACAAAATATAAACAGGTGCTTTCTATCTTTATGTACATATCCACAACAAATTGTTAACATAGACGGCCAGCTCTTACAAGGTAATTAGTAACTCGTATCCGAAGTCTGTACGCATAGTATTCTCGACAAGAGACTCTGTGCTTTCGATCCTTAAATGCATCCTTAGCAAGTATAGTACGAATATATGTATTGCTCTGTTTAAAAATAATAGCCTAAAGACACTTAGCACTTGCCTCATCTAACAATAATTCCCTCCCACTCTGAGCTATATATGGAGTAATAAGGTTAAGATCATTTAGTGGCGTGCTTCGATGACCATCGGGAACTTTCTTTAAGCCCTGATGTCATTCACAATCCCCAAACAGAAACAACAATGCAACTGCAATGGATAATAGCATCCATAGTAATGATATATACGGTGCAACACAGATGATTAACCCCACACAACCATATAAGAACTCCTTGTCTCATTTGATGGGAGATTATCTATCCAGATTGCAGCCACGTCATATGATGTTGGCTAATTGTACACTTGTTGATCTAACGTTGGATTCTTACCGAGCAAAACCTTGGTGTTCTCCGTCACATCTAAATGACGTAGCGATCGGAAAAAGTGTGCATATGGGTAGTGTTTATTTCAGGGAAGATGCCACATCGATTCTCCTTTTCATGTTGATCATCAAAAAAATAAAGCTACAGAAACTTGGGTTTAGCAAGATCATCAGGCGATAAGCTTGGAACATAGTGATAAAGCTGGCCATATAGCTTAAAACATAAATGCCTTTGTGGGTATGAGCATCAATTGAACCTCCAAGTGAACTGAATGCGAACATATTGTCGTATAGATGACAATACTTCCTAAAATACATTCCAATCTTAGTTCCATCTGTGAAAAGGGCATTAAGCAGCAAAAGATACTTATTCATAGCAATTTTAATTTTCCCTTCAACACCACAAATAAACTTAGGTTCATACGCAAAGTTCTCAGCACTGTAATATGTGCAAAAAGTAGCATCAGCAAGCTTAATGGAAGAAGGCGGACAACCATTAGCTGCAATTCATTAACAGATATTTCTCAATTTTTTTGTTCCTCAACTTTCACAATGTAATGAACATAAATTTTAATACATGATGTGCTGATAGATGTGGCTTCAACATATTCTAACACAACAACATATAAATCAATATTAAATGGAAAGTGAAACTTACACATGAATAACTCCTCATCGAAAGGATTTCCAACTATAGGCTGGTTTTTGCTAGAAAACCTCCCTATCAATAAAGAAACACAAGTGATAATTTAAAATGAATCTCGCTAACACTATTTAAGAAGCAATTCAAAGTCGAGTGGAAGAAACACCTTTTTGATTGCATTTCTTTAAGAGTGTTGTGGAAGTAGAAGGCTGTGAAGAAATGTAGTAGGCCCCAACAGTGTCATCCGTAGGCCAAATAAGTAACGAAGTGCAGATTTCAGCCGATTCTTCAGGTGGAAGAGAAGAATTGTGCACTATGCATTTACTCTTGTATTCATGTTTTCTTAAAGAAGCTTTTGGTGTTTTGCTATTTTTTTGATCGCATGCTACGATATGGATTCATCATCACATAGTCTTTTATGAATCTATCTTTGGCTCTCAACAAAACACTGACTTCAACAGTTAATGCACAATCACTGTACTTGAATTCTGATCATAGATCAACATAATCAGTAATTGAAATGCAGACATGCATGGCAGTGAAGAACCACAACTGTGCAAATAAAACAATGTATCAAATAACCATGAGCACACAAAACACATCCACAACACGTAGAAGTATTTTCTCGGTACTATAGCAATACAATCACAAGCGCTAGCTAATGCAGTCTCCCAATGCTACACATATGCCCTATCAATAGCCACTCATACCCAAAATTAACCACAACAACAGTCAGAGGCAACAAATCAAACACAGCCTACGAATTTGTACAATACCAGCAACTAAATAATGCAAGCAGCAATCACAGACAATGTGCTGAGCATATCCTAGTTGTACACAATTGATATGTGCATTTCAAGACTTAACCAAGTGCTTTTCCGAGATTGTAAGTGAGCACTTTGTTAGCATCAAACTTACCCTCGCATTGTTAACTGGAAAACACAAATAGTAGATTATATAAAAACTATTAATCCAAGGCCAGTGATAGTTGTGGACCATGAATACAAATTATAAGCTTAGCACTTTATAACTATACAGATACCACCCAACAAGCTTAATAAACTAAGATATCACAATAAACCTAGCACCTATTTGGGCAAAGAAAGTAGATCCCATGACAAAATAAACAGAAAAGAGGTACGACTACTGGACATCGTCCTACTCTCCTTGGAATGCTCTACAACAAACTGCCAACAACCAAACAACATAAAGTATTGAAGTTGTACAACATTTAAGCCAATGCCAAGCAAACTACACATTATAATCCCAAAACAACCATATTTTATTAAGCCGATAAAAATAAGCATAACAGTACAAGCTAAAATAGGTCAACAATAATTACAAAAGAGTGTTGTCATTATACGTTTAACAACACACAGCCTAATACAAAAAATAATTCCTACAGATAACAAAATGATGGCCTGAAGATATCAATCGAGTGCGTACAAACTAAAGACAAATGGACTAAATCATCAACCTTCTTCTCTCTTTCTAAACAAAGTAGCAAAATCAGGAGGAAGCTTAATAAGTTTAGTAGTGCGCAGTGATACCACAGGAAGCCAATGCAATCTATGTTTGTTTGGGGAGGAGGAAGTGCCCCAGTGCAGAGAATCAGAGACTCGACGTTCGCAGGGGTAACACACTCATCCCTTGATTTAGCTAAAATGCCTACAACATCCCCCTCGCGTAAACGCATACTTGTGGAACCAAAACTCCTAGTTTCTCTACACCTTCCTTGAGTCCGTGAGCAAAAGAGTGAGCATGTTTCACATAAGTCAACCGTGCCCTTGTTAATATGCACAACACAGAGGCCAAAGTCCGCAACCATAGCATAGAAACAATGCGTAGCGCCCGATTCTTCCGAGGCAATCAAGTTCATAGATTCTCTGCCAACTTTAAAATATGTAATTCCTCCTTCGTCCGCCATAATAATAACGCAAGCAACAACTGCATTACCACTAAGTGTCCTATCAAGTAGATCAAGTAAACCCAAAAGCCTACTAACATGATTTAGGAGTCTTTTGTAAGAAATTGCAATTATTTTCTCACAGTTAGCCATGACCTATCACTCATAAGCATAAGGTCCCCTTTAAATTATATTCTAACTCACCCAAAGAACCTTTAGTGCTTAAATAATAGCATATAACTCACAATAAAAAAACAAAACCTTAACTACTGAAATAATAATAACATAGATCTCATAGTCAAAGGTATTAAAGTAACTTTTTTCAAACACTGTAAACAAAGACAAAGACAAAATAGCAACAAATAAGAACTACACTTTTCGGTACATATCAAGTCTTGTGTACATCTCTAATCAACGGATGATCATTGACATGATCAGAGAACAATAACAATAACAATGAAAAGCACAATAAATGCAGAACCAAAAGATTAGTGACACAATCAGATATCAGAAAATAACAAACAGAACAAACAAATACCATTCAGTGCAAGAAAACATGGTTACTCATATTTAGTTACTATGACACTATTCTATAGAGATTAAGGATTTCTTACATCTCTGATCAAAGCATGATCGTTCACGTGATCAAGAAATAAAAAAAGCAATGCAAAGTACAATAAATGCAACCAACAAAGATCAATCACACAAGCCAAAAATTACAAAAAGAACCAAAAGAACACTCTTACTCAGATTTAGCTACCATAAAACAGCCAACTAAGCCCAACAAAACTAGAACAATACTTGATAGTCCTATCATGGATTATCACAAACATTGAACCAAAACTAGTCTATCAATTCTTAGATTATAGTACAGCTTGGGATTTGTGGAAGGGCATTAAGACGCTTCTCGGCAGTGGACAGGATGAGTTGCCAATTTTTGATCTCAGTTCAAAGGCTAGTGTTATCAAACTTAATAATGGCTCAATTGAAATTTAATTCAGTAAGCGTAACATGATTTGGAAGTAAATCGATCGGCGAATGCTGAACGCAATGAAACTTGGTAAGCACATCACTAATTTCAATACTTACATTCAAACACAGAGATTATACTAGTTTTTAGCTGGAATAAATGATTCACTCGACAAAGAACGTCAAGATCTGCTAAATCAAGTGCCCTTACCGACCTTGGATATGGCGTATGCTGCCATCCGTCGTGAAATTTCAACGCATAGGATCATGGTCCACACTTCATCATTGGGAAAAAGCTCCTCAGAATTTGGCTCGTCACCCATCATCGGTCGGAAAAGTCGTCACTCCGGCGAGAGGATAGAATAAACTAAAAGTGTAGCCACTGTGGTGGTTCTAGACATACAAAAGATGGATGTTTCAAGCTCATTGACTACCCGGATTGGTAGGAGGATCTACAAAAGAAGAAGACTGCCACCAAGGCACAGTGCACTGGGTCGGCAACAAAGCCTTCCTTAGTGCAACAGAAACCACCCGACGACAAGGGAGACAACTTTGGAGGTTTTTATGAGGTAGCAACAATGGTGGGAAAGGAAGAACACAAACCCAGAAACATGAGAGGAGAGAGAAAAACACAACCAACCAAAGGAGAGAGGGAAGGGGTGAATGGAAAATTTACAAACTTAGCCTTTTATAGTGAGGCACATGAACCACTCTTAAAACCTAACCTTATTTTCCTTTTAACTTTCCATAACCGACCCACACTAACCACAAAGGCCCAAAGTAATTTTTCAACCCAAAAAAGCAAAAATATCAAACTCACTCTACACCATGGATTTTTTGTTGTGGGATACTATGACTTTTGATTCCCGTTATCTCTTAACTCATAAACCCGCAATCCGAACTCATATTAAAATTGCCAATGGAGAGTATGTTTGAGTTTATAATGCCGTTTTTGTTGATGTGTCTCCTTCCATGCATTTGTTTATTAATTCTTAGTTTATCTTATAAATTACTATCTGTTAGCCAGCTTACTCGAGAACTTAATTATACTATTCTCATGTCTTCCACTGGTTGTGTTGCGCAGGATGCTCAGACCGGTACCGCCATTGGACATGATTCTGAACCAGGAGGTTTATACTATGTAGATGAGAGGACTCTCCAAAGTCAAGCTTTGCTTACTCGTGGATCCTTTGGTCAGCATTTCTAGCTTTGGCATCGCTTGGGTCATCCTTCTTTAGCTTACTTAAAACATTTTTTCCCTTCATTTAAAAATACTATAATGTCTCTTGAATATGAAACTTGTGTTTTAGCCAAGAGCCACAAGTAGGCATATTTGCCTAGTGTAACTCATTCTAGTAGTCCTTTTCTCTTTGATATATTCTGATTTGTGGGAACCTGCCCCATTTTTTTCTACTATTGCATTTTCTTAATATGTTTTATTTGTGTATGATTGTACACGTATGAGTTGGGTGTATTTTTTGAAAAACTAAACTGAGGTTTTTTCAGTAGTTTGTTACTTTTTATAATATGCTTCGTACTTAATGGCATGCCACTCCAAAAATTTTACGTTTAGACAAAGGGGGTGGGGGGATTCATTAACTCAGTTATGCAACAATTTTTTTTTTAATCATAGGATGCTTCACTGAACCTCTTGTGCTTATACACCACAGCAAAATGGGGTAGCTGAACGGAAAAATTGCACTTTACTTGAAATCACTCCAGCCTGCTTCTTGAATCTTATTCTTCGGCTTCTTTTTTGCATGAAGTTGTTACTAGTGCCACTTATCTCATAAACCTTTTTCCATCCATACCGCTTCACTACAAAACTCCTCTTGAAACCTTAGGTTCTTTTGTCTCTCTCTTGTCCTCTCATTCACTACCACCTCGCATCTTTGGGTGTATAGTCTATGTTCACCTTCCTAAACAAACCCAAACTAAACTTGAACATCGGGCTCTTAAGAGTGTGTTTATTGGTTATGGGGCACATTAAAAGGGGTATAGATGTATTGATCCTGTGCATAATCGAATGTATACTACTATGGATTATGATTTCTTTGAATAGTCCTATTACTATACCCAGCCTACTCTACAGGATAAGACTACTAGTGATGACGTAAGCCGACTTATATATCCAGTTGTGGTTGATCGGAAACCAAAAGAGCAAGAAGGAAAGACTACCGAGGTTGTTTTTGAAGACATTATATCTCCTCTTTAGTCCACTCCACTCCCATCTATTGAGCATCCGGAGTTTGCAAGAGGTAATTTCTGATGTTCCTCAAGTGATTCAGAATAATTCTGATGATTTTTCGATGTAGACATACCAAATAGGTATGAGTTACCACGCAGGAGCACGCGAGGCATTCCACTATGGACATATGATCCAGAGTTTGAAGCATAGAGGTCTATATACCCTATTAATAGGAAGAGTAATGAAAATCTTTCTCTTTCCGCTGGAGCTTTCAATACTGCTTTTTACTCTAGTAATGTGCCTAAAAATGTTAAAGAAGCTGTACCACCCCGTATTTTTTTTTCTTTCTCCTGAACACTCTAATCTTAGGATATATAGTACTTAGCGCCTTTCCTTTTTTTTTTCTTTTCTTTTGCTTGCAGAATATGCCACCTATTTCGAGGAAAAGATTGTCTAGAAGTGGTACTAATTATACGCTAAGGAGTTTGGTGAGAGCGTTATCAGATATTGGAGCACCACGAGTGAGATCCGTATCAGAACAAGCCTCTGAAATGAGTAAGAGGATTAGTTAGAGCAAACCCTCGAACTTCGACGGAAAGGGGGAACCGTCGAAACTTGAGCTCTGGTTAAGGGAATTTGACAAACTTTTTGATGTAGTTGAATTTCCGGAGGAATTGAAAGTCAAGCACGCTGCATTTTATTTGGTTGGGGAAGCCGACTATTGGTGGGCAAACAGTAGATCGGGGCTGTTGGAGCAGGCTGAAAGGGATTTTGATTGGGATTTGTTTAAAAGGGCCATGCGAGAGAAATTTTACCCCCTGCACGTGAGAAAAGATAAGTCGAACGAGTTTTCTCAATTGAAGATGGGTGGTATGACTGTTGATGAATATTACCACAAATTTATGGAGTACATCAAGTATTGTCCTGATGATGTTCTCACTGAAGAGAAAAAGATTCAACGTTTTGAACTAGGTTTATCCTTTGAAATTTAAAAACATATTGAAAGTGATCGTTATAACACACTAGAACAGATGTACAATCGTGCGTCTCAAATAGAGAATATTTTGAGGAAGGAGAAGGAAAGAGAGAAGGGTAATATCCCCGAGAAGAGGAAAGACGGTGTCGGTCAGGCATCAGGAACTCCGTCAGGTTTTTATCAAAAAAAGGCAAAACATTCAGCAATTTTTAAGGAAGCAGGTCTAGTGCAAATACTGGATTTAAGGGAGAATCAAAGCCTGCTAAGCCAGTACTGGATCTAGATGGCAATGAAAGGAAGTACTTCTGCAGGAGGTGCAAGAGAAACCACCTTGGTAAGGATTGTGAAGGGAATCTGGTTGAGTGCAATTTCTGCCACAAAAGAGGACATAAGGAGTATGAATGCTACACATAGAAGGGAAGTGGAAATCAAAAATTGGGTGGAAAACACCGGAAATCAGCAGTATAGGAATGGTAATCATGGTAATGCTAGTCAAAGGTCCGAGCGACCTTTTAATAAGGGACAAGGCCGGGTGGATGGAAACCAGGTTGAAGGGTCAGGAATGCCGCGTGGGGGAAACCAAGTGAGAGGAATGAATGCACCGCTGGTTGGTGGACGGGAATATGCGATCAGTTTAAGGGAAGCTGACCAAGCAACGGATTTAGTTACGGTACGTTCACCATCCATTCTATAGCTGTTAATGTATTATTTGATTCGGGTAAAACATGTTCAAATCTTGCAACGAGTAAAGTAGAAGAATTGAATTTATGAACTTTTGAAAAAGTTTCTTATACGGTGGTGGTTCCATGGGGAAAATTGTACAATTGTGATAGGTTGTATAAGGAAGTACCCTTGAGGATAGGGAAGGTTGTCTTTCCTAGCAACTTGTATGTGTTAGATATGGAGCGCTTGGAGGTAATTTTGGGGATGGACTGGTTAGGAAAATATAAAGCCACTATTGAATGTAGAGAGCAGAGAATGTTTCTGGAAGGACCACGAGGGGAAAACGTTAGGTATAGAAAACAACCTTTGTACTTGTGTCATATCAGCCATGAAGGGAAGAAGGAGGGGGATACTAAGGATATCGCTGTAGTGAATGAATTTTTGGATGTCTTTCCTGACGAAATTCCTGGTATGCCACCTCAACGAGAAAATGATTTCACGATAGACTTGGTACCTAGAATGGGATCGATTTCTAAGGCCCCGTATCGCATGGCTCCGATGGAGATCGAGGAACTAAAGTCTCAGCTTGAGGAATTGTTGGACAAGGGTTATGTCCGACCTAGTGTTTTACCTTGGGGCGCTCCAGTTCTGTTTGTGAGGAAGAAGAATGGTAGTTTGAGATTATGCATTGACTATAGGGAGTTAAATAAGGTGACTGTCAAGAACAGGTACTCGTTGCCCCGCATAGACGACTTATTTGATCAATTGAGAAGAGCCGGGGTCTTTTCAAAATTTGACTTAAGATCGGGTTATCACCAACTAAGAATAGCTGAGGGGGACATACATAAAAAGGCCTTTAGGACACGTTATGGACACTATGAATTTACCGTGATGCCATTTGGGTTGACAAATGCTCCAACTGCATTCATGTGTTTGATGAATCAAGTACTTAGTGCGTACTTGGATAAGTTCGTGGTTGTCTTCATTGATGACATACCGGTCTATTCTAAGGACCGGTATGAACATGAGAAACACCTGAGCTTAGTTCTGCAGACCCTGTGGGAACACAAATTGTACGCGAAACTATCAAAGTGTGAATTCTGGTTGGAAAAGGTGTCATTTTTAGGTCATTTTATTTGTAAAAAGGGTATTTCGATGGACCCTGCAAAGGTAGAGGCGGTGCGGAGTTGGTCGACGCCAAAGAATGTCGCCAAAGTGAGAAGTTTCTTAGGTTTGCTGGGTATTATCGACGATTTGTCAAAGACTTCTCTCGTACTGCTTGCCCTATGACTTCACTCATGAAAAAGGAAAAGAAGTTCGAATGGTCGGAGGAGTGTGAGAAAGCTTTTCGGGCCTTGAAGGAAAGATTAACTACAGCCCATGTTCTTACCATACCTGACCCCAAGTTGGATTATACCGTTTACAGTGATGCATCGAAGAAAGGCTTGAGTTGTGTACTGATGCAAAATCGTAAGGTGATTGCTTACGCATCACGACAGCTGAAGACACATGAAGTTAACAATCCTACCCACAATCTGGAGTTGGCTGCCATAGATTTCGCTCTTAAAATATGGCGACACTATCTGTATGGTGTTAAGTGTAGAATCTACACTCACCATCAGAGTCTAAAGTATCTTTATACCCAAACCGACTTAAACATGCGACAACGTCGGTGGTTAGAGTTGATGTCAGACTACGACCTAGAGTTTATGTATCATGAGGGACGAGCGAATTTGGTTGTTGATGCGTTGAGTAGGAAATCTAATCACTCATTGTCCGCCTTAAGTGGTGTTGAGGAATTGCATCGGGATTTTGCTAAATTAAATCTAGAAGTGATTCGCAAGGGTGGTTTGCAAGAATATTTGGGTGCTTTAGCTATTCAACATTCGTTTTTCGAAGAAATTTTTAACTCACAGGATAAGAACCCGAAACTGTTGAAGTTAAAGGAGTAGGCTCGAGAAGGAAAAGAAGAGGGATTCTTTGTTCACGAGGATGGAGGCTTGAGGTTCAATGGCCGTTGGTGTTTGCCGACAGAGGAGGCATCTTTGAAAGAACGAATCTTGGACGAAGCGCATTGTGCGAAGTTTTCGGTGCACTCGGGAGGTGATAAGATGTATCAAGATCTTAAATTAATGTTTTGATGGTGGGGAATGAAGAACGACATTACAGATTATGTCTCACGTTGTTTGACCTGTCAAAAGGTTAAGAGTAAGCATAAGAGACCAGGTGGATTATTACAACCTTTGGAGATACCGGTGTGGAAGTGGGATGACATTTCAATGGATTTTGTTTTGGGGTTACCATGAACGAAGGTAGGTAATGATGTCTTGTGGGTCATAGTGGATCGTTTGACTAAATCTGTGGAATTTATTCCTATGAACTACCGTTGGGAGATGGAACAATTGGCCCGTGCTTACATTAAGTATGTTGTGCGGTTTGACGGTGTGCCCCGTACTATTGTGTCCGATAGAAATACCAGTTACCTTTCCTAATTTTGGCAGACCTTGCAATAGGCAATGGGTACTACGTTGTTACATAGCACATCTTTTCATTCGCGGACTGATGGGCAGACGGAAAGAATGAACCAGATATTAGAGGATATGCTGCGTGCTGTTGCCATGGAGTGGCAACGTTCGTGGGATGAGCACTTGGATCTGGTTGAATTTTCTTATAACAATAGTTACCAGGCAACTATCCAGATGGCACCATTTGAGGCTTTGTATGGACGTCGCTGTCATAGCCCGGTGTATTGGGACGATTTAACTGAAGCGGTGACTTTGGAATTGCTACTCCAAATGACTGAGAAGGTGAAGTTGATAAGCGATCATATTAAAGCAGCGCAAGACTGTCAGAAGTCTTATGCTGACTTGAAGCATCGTCTAGAAGAGTATGCAGTGGGAGATCGTGTGTTGCTTCGCGTATCACCCATGCGCGGAATAGTACGCTTTGGTGGTCATGGAAAGTTGAGCCCCCGATTCATTGGAACATATGAAATTTTAGAATGTGTGGGTAAGATGGCATATCGATTAGCTCTTCCAAATTCTTTGGAAAAGGTACATGATGTATTTCATGTGTCTCAATTACAGCGATATTATGCCGTAACCTCTCATATCTT
>NC_080060.1:19173583-19231083 GCF_026212465.1 Amaranthus tricolor | reverse complement strand
GCAAATTCGTAATTTTAATTGGAGAGGGTGGCGATAAAATGAAAAGGGGGTGGCGATATTTGATAACTCGCATCTAGAAATGGTTAGATATTTTTCTAGAATATTCTAGTATATCTTTATTTTCTAGTACTACTATTCTAGAAACTTATACATTAATAAGATTTTTAGATTACTCTAATACGTTTTCCCCTTTTTTTTCCGTCTTTTTGTGTGCCTTCTTCTACACTGCATTTCATTCAACTGCTTCTCCTCACACCATTCCTCTTCAATTGTATCATATGGCTGCTAAATTTATGTTTATCAAGATCATGGTGAATTGATGATGATTTCAGTTCTTACTTTGATAAACTAGTACATTGTTCAATTATTTGATGTTTTTGGGTTTTGTTTAGTTTGATTTTTTTTATTTGATTTGTTTTTGGCGTTAATTTTCCTTTTGATTTTCATGGTTTGTTTGTTCAATTTGATCCTTATCCCCTTTTGGATCTGATGTAATTTCAGACTTCTTTGGATTTTGTTTATGGATGTTATTGTTTGATTTCTTTTCGGGGTTGCACTAGTGGAAAAAACATTATATACCATGTAATATATGTTGTGGTTCTTTAATAAAGAAGCATAAAAGTGAAAGAAAAAAATTAGGACAAAAAAAATAAAGCGTATATGATGCGGTATGCTTATATGCTTATATGTTGCGGTGTTTATAAGCTTATATGCTGCGGTGTTTATAAAACCGATGCATATAATGTGGTTTATGTTGTGGTTCTATAGGAATCGCAACATGTAGTCTAATTAATTTTTTGGCCTTATAATTTTTTTTATACAGTACACAACAAGTTTCTATCCGAAAAATTTTCACGCATTTTCATTGTTTCTTCTCACCGAAATTTGCTCTTCTTTTCATCCGAAAATTTGTACTTCTTCTTCATGGTCTTTTTCTTGTTTAAACTTCCTCCTTCTTCAAGCTTCAACCTCGTTTTCATTGTCTTCAAGTAGCGGTGAATCCAGTGTAGAGTCAACGATGTCAACTGACATCACATAAGTATTGGGAGAAAAATAGTAATATAAGTTTTGTAGGCTAAGTTGGTAAATAAATGAACTTTTAATCCAAAGGTAACTAGTTTGAACCCTTCATACTCATATTTTTGGCTTTTTCTTATTTACTCCCTATAACCCCATCCTAATTTTAAATTCGCTTATTTGTTTTTCTTAATTTCTAATCCCCCATCTCACGAATATTTACCTCCCCACCTATTTCCCATTATAGTGAAAGATACCCTTCTCTCCCATTTTCAAGAACAGTCTATCTCACTCCTAATAGGCCAGTACAATACTCTAGTCGGCAGTCTCCAAGTCCAGCAGGCGATAGGACGCAGGCAGAAAACCTACACCGGCCTCGTAGTTTCCCAGTACACTACAAAAAACAACCTTCCTAGATCCTTCCCATTTTAACGAAAAATACTCTTTCTCAGTTTCTCTTGTTAGGTAAATAAATAAATTGTCTATTTCTATTGGTTTGTTTTCAATCTTTATTTCTTTATGTTTATGCATTTATCTATTTGTTTAAATATTAGAGTTTTTGTATGTTTATCTATTTACATAATTTAGGGCTTTTACTTTTCTTATTAATTTTTAGTTAAAATTAAGGCTTTAAAAAACTTAGGATTTTTTTATTTGTTTATTTAACACCTATTCAGCAATTGACACTTGTGACTAATTACTTAGATAGTTTAAAGGTTGTATAATTGTGATTAATTAGTTATTTAATTTGACAGTTCAATCATGAATTCATTTATGATTGTATTTACAGACTATAGATTTTTAAACTATGGATTTGCAATTTTTTTAATTATCTACATCCCTTGTTTATTTTTTGAGTTCAACCCTTATCTTCAAGTTTCATCCGAAATTTTCATTGTTTCTTCAAAATTTTCATTCGTTTTGAACCTAGCTTAATTCAAGGTAATTTTAAAACTAAAATGACTAATTATTATCAACACTGTCTATTTAAAAAATTTATTCATTAATATATTATTATTATTAATATTTTTTGTATATAAACGTATGTCACACGATCAAAAATATAGTAACAAAAGAGATTATGCACTTAGATGTTTAAATCTACATGCGAGAGGATGAATTAAATTAACACATTATGGTCCGATCGATTAATTACTCCTAAGAAAATATTGAAGGTTCTAACAACAGCGCCTCTCTTGAGAAACCGTCGCTTCTAGAGATGGCTCTCAAGAGCCTAGCCCATAACATTTTCAATATAAAAAAAAACTCATTTTGAAATTTTATAGAAGAGCGCGCATGATAGGAAAGGTGAAAGGTCCTAATGTTAACTTCCTCTTCCCCACGTATACCAATCCCTCGATAATGAAGAAATCAGTTTTGAAGAAGAGAACAATAGTGGAAATAGTGATGTTGAACAATGTCTACTATTTAGAAGAAGACAATAATGGTGGAAAAAAGTGATGTTGAAGAAGACAACAAACGTCTGATTTTATTTTTTTTTTAAATTAAACTTCATCAATGATGAAAAAGAGTGACGTTGAAGAGGATAACAATATCTACTATTTGGGGAAAGGTAAGAAAATCATTTGTGGTTATAAATTCATATATTTGGGGTTATAACCAATGATAATTGGTATTGTAACTATGAACATTTGACATAGGTTGACTACACAAAACTTTTTCTAAAAGGGTTTGGAGTTATAACTCTGAACATTTGGTAATATAATTATACGTAATTGGTATTATAACTATGTACGTTTGCTTATATGACCATAGAATCAGGTGGGAGAAACAAAGAAGTCCAAGAAGATAGCACTTGTGTAATTTTATAATACCAAAGTTGTAGTATTGTAATCCCAACTATAGTATTATAATACTAATTTTATAAAATTATAAATCCAACTACTATAATTTGACAACAATATGAAAGAAAATTGTAAATCATTATAACCCCAATTGTATAGTATTATAATACGAATTATGTAGTATTATAATAGCAATAATGTCTTATTTCAATAACAATAGTCAAATATATCAACTTAATAATTTAATACTTAGGAAGTATTAAACTATAATATAACCCCAACTAAAAAATGTTATAATTCCAATTATGTAATGTTATAACCCAAACTAAACAATGTTATAGTACTAATTAAAATATGTTATAATCCTAACTAAATAATGTTACACCTCCAACTAAACAATGTTATAATCACAACTAAACTATGTTATAACCCCAACTAAACAATGTTATAGCCCCAAATAAACTAATGTTATACACCCAACTACACTATGTTATAACCTCTACTAAAATATGATATAACTTACACTAAACAACGTGATACTCCTAACTACATCAACTTATGTCAAATGTTCATAGTTAAAATACCAATTATATTTGGTTATATCCCCAAATATATGAATTTATAATCACAATTGCTTTTATTACCTTCCCCCAAACAGTAGACATTGTTGTCTTCTTTAACATCACTATTTTCCACCATTGATGAAACTTAATTTTTTAAAAAAAATCAAAAGATTGTACATTTATAATTACAATCATTTTTAACAAATAAAATCTTAAATTTCATACCTTTTAAAAGATTATACTCCCAACTACATTATGTTACAATCATTTTCGAAACATAAATTTGTTGTGGAAGATGATGAACTGCAAAACCAAAAATGGAGACTAGAAATGTAGGATGAAGAACCGAAAATGCTGACTAAAGAAATAGCAAATGAGGATGATGGAGACTGAAGCAACGAAAATGGAAGCAGTTCTTTGGGGAGATGAATGGTTTCACGCGCCTGATTCTTGCTGATTGTTTAATTATTTTTTTAAAAAAATAATTAAAACATGGGCCCCCCCATATAAGAGACGTATTTATTAGAGACAATCTCAAGTAAGAGTTTGTGTTCGTTGGGTTCTATGCACAATGCAATGGAAGATTAATGCCATGTACAAAACATTGATTAGATGCAATGGTGGGGTGGCGACTTTTAAGGATTAGGTTTCATTAAAAAAATGGTGGCAACACAATGAAAAGGGTGGCGACTTTTAAGGATTGGGTTAGTTTCTTTATCCACTTCCTTTAATTTGGGTATAATGATAGGGATAATATTCAGTGTTATCCTCTAATTTAACCCTATCGGCCAACTCACAAGTGCTTAAAGTTAAGCCTTTTTAAAATCTAAAAACTAAAGAAAGAATTTGCAAAAAAACTACACAGAATAAATTTATTTTTAGAAAATACCTACAAAAGTTCATTTGTTTGTCAAACACCACAATTGACAAAATGATATCATTTAACTGTTAAATATATGTTGTGTTTATAGGACAATGAAATATGCCTAAAAAACCTAGTGACATAGTGCATCGAGTTTGGACCCACAGATTAAGCCAATGAATCTATGAATTCAATCATGTTGATGTATTCATCGTCATCCATGTATCAACATTGCCTTGATCATCATCGTTCTTAAGTCCTTGTGTTCGGACGTCAACTTGATCCCAATCGTTCTTGCAAACACATTTGTATAGTATGTGGGGTAGAGTAGATCTCTTTTCCTCAAGCACTCTTCAATCTACGCTAAAAGAAGACTCTAACGCAATTGTAAAAGCCAAATTCGCAAAGATATCTTTTACAATTTTCGATAATATTGATAATTTTATAGATTTTTATTTTCACAATTCTAAAATATTGAAACAATCTGATGCAATTTCAAATGGTTTTAGGTAATTATCTATTTCTACATTTGAAAAGGATGAAGATATACAATGCCAAATAATACTATCATCTTGACTGATTTTTTTATCTATGACGGGATGACACCTAGTAAGACGTACCAAGAAGCTAGTACACCTAGACATATCAAGGTTAGGATTATATACATCTTTATAGCAATCATAAGGTTCCCCTAAAAGTTGCTTAGAGTTTCCTACATATTTCTCCTCATCACTTTATGGACAACCACCACAATCATAATAACAGCCTATTGAATTGGTTAGATTTTCTATCTCAAGACATAAGTCTAAAAGTGTTACTATTCCATAAATATAATGAAAATATCAGTAAAATACGTCTTTCTTATATATTCATCATGCTCATTAATATTAGTCTTAAGAATTTATTAGTGTCGTTGTTGTGGTTAACTAGCTAGTAAAAATTAGTAACACATTCAGCTATTATTAAATGGATGCTAGTTTGTACACATAAGAAAAAAACTAACTAGCATGATTGTACATTTTAAATATCTTTTGTACACCTATAGCAAGTTTCCATTCTTAATTTTTTTATACCTTGCTCATTATATAAATGTGTTCTATAGTTACTCCGTACATTCTTATTTAACATTCGAATTTTCAGTTGGTTGCTTTGAAAAATATGTCCACATATGTGAAACGAATTTATCGATAGATGGGGGCATTGCTCAAAACCGTTACATTACTGGACCATCTTTTTCTTATAACTTAAACATAAATTTATACTCAAATATTACTGTATATAAAACATTAATACTTTAAATTTAAATATAATTAAACACTTAAATTAACCAATATTTTTTGAAATTGATATGTACCATTTTTGTGGTTATTGTAATCCTTATAATCTCTTTGATTATTGTTGAAATCTAATTACCCTAGTAGGGATTGATGGTTGCTCTTCATCATCATCATCAATTTCAAGTGGTTCTTTTTTATTTATATCTAATTCTTATATACCCTTCTTGGTAATTTGGCTCATAGTTACTAACTAATGGTGCTTTTGATCACATCAGACTAGAAGTAACCTATTTTTGAAGCTTAATCTTTCTAATGATTTTGCCAACTTACTAATTTATTTGTGGCTATTTACAAGAAGCAAGACATATTGATATTGAAAGTTCAAATAAGTCACTTAAAATTAAGAGCATAAAATGTAATTAAAAGAATAATTGCGTAATTAAGTAATTAAAAATATTTGTTATGAATGGTGTGACTTGAGTGCACATTTGGTGTGTGAATTCATGTGCTGACTCTTGGGATGGAATCCCATAAGTTTGTCATGAATGGGTGTATTAAGATGAGTCTTAATATTTGTGGTTTATGATGATGATTTAGGTATGAATTAATGAGTTAATC
The DNA here is from genome assembly GCF_026212465.1 of Amaranthus tricolor. Taxonomy (NCBI): domain Eukaryota; kingdom Viridiplantae; phylum Streptophyta; class Magnoliopsida; order Caryophyllales; family Amaranthaceae; genus Amaranthus; species Amaranthus tricolor. The sequence continues at coordinate 19,224,941 of NC_080060.1, read as the reverse complement.
AAGGGAGTTATGGGACTTAATGAAGAAGTTCAAAGGTTTAATTCAAGATGCTCAACTATGCAAGTCAAGCAATACTGTCAGAAGCCCTCTGAAGTGCCGCTCGACCAGCTCGCTCGACCGAGCGAGCTTCAGAATGGGTCGAGCGAGCAGACAGAATGCAACCAGAAACTTCCTGTAGTCCGCTCGACCAGGCCGCTCGACCGAGCGAGCCTCTGCTTTGGTCGAGCGATGTCTCTGATGCTCCTGAGATGCTGTTTTTGACTCTTCAAGTTCTTGGGGATGTTTCACTATCATTTATTCATAGCTTTAATATACTTAATGTTACTTAGTGTGATCTCTCCTATAAATAGAGAGCTCTCATTGTAATGATACACATCCACAAAATACACCCCAAGCCAAACATTAGCCTATATCTTTTCTCTATTGTAATTCTACATATTTGAGAGTTCTTTGAACTCCTTTGATAGTATAAGAGATACTATACACCGGAGGACGTAGCCTAAGTTGGGTGAACCTCATTAAATCTTTGTGTCGTTTTATTGCTTTACTTTCTCCTACAAACATTGATATCATTGATAGCGTAATTTGTTTTTCACTAAACTTCATACATTCGATCTTGGAAATATTGGAGTTTGAAACACATTGTTCGAACTCTAATACATCATCGTTTTCAATTGGTATCAGAGCTAAGTTTTTGTTATCGTGTTTTAGAGGTTATATTGGTGCGACATGGCTACAATGAAACTTGATATTGAGAAGTTTGATAGGAGTGTGAACTTTGGCTTATGGCAAGTCAAAATGAAAGCAATTTTGATACAAAATGGAGTGCATAAAGCACTAGATGGTGTGGAGAAGAAACCCAAAGGCATAAGTGAGGCTAAGTGGGAAGAAATGGATGCGAAGGCTTTTTCCGTCATACAACTTTGTCTCTCTAATGAAGTTTTGAGAGAAGTTGTAAAGGAGGAAACTTCAAAAGGCATTTGGGAAAAATTGGAATCACTCTATATGGAAAAGAGTGTTACCAATCGACCTTTGTTAAAGAGTCATTTGTATGATCTCATATTGCAAGAAGAGAAGCCCATGAAATCGCACCTTGATGAATTTTACTCAATAATTATGGATTTGCAAAATATTGATGTAAAAGTGGATGATGAGGATTTGGCTATTCTATTGTTAGTTTCACTATCACACTCATATAAGCATTTTAGGGAAACTTTGTTATAAGGAAGAGACACTTTGAGTAGTGAGGATGTTAGAAAGGCTTTGACTCAAAAAGACCTTATTGATTCTCAATTTGCTCAAAAGGAGTCTAGAGTTTCCAATGATGCTTTAATTGTTAAAAAGTCGAGTAGGAACAAAAGGAGCATGACTTGAAACTTTTGTAAGAAGAAAGGCCACCTCAAGAAAGATTGTTGGAAATTAAAAGCCAAACAATCCGATGAAAGCAAGTCCGCAAAAGCTAGCTCCGCTGAAGCTAGTTATGTTGTAGATGATATGTATGATGTTGATGCTCTTGTCGTTACTAGTGAATATAACGGTGGTGATTCTTGGATTTTGGATTCGGGATGTTCGAGACACATAACTTTTAACTCTAGTTTCTTCTCAACTTATGAAAAGGTTGATGGAAGAAAATTCATTATGGGCAATGAGGCTAGTTTTCTGATAGTTGGTATTGGAGATGTTAAAATTGTCATGTTTGATGGTGTTGAAAGAACATTGACCGGAGTCCTTCATGTTCTAGGTATGAATAAAAACATAATTTCCCTTAGTATTCTGGATAAAGAAGGTTTTAGGTGCATTGGTGAAGGTGGAGTTTTGAAGGTTGACAAGGGTCCTAATTTGTTCTTGAAAGGATCCATTAATGATGGCTTGTACATGCTTTTGGGTTCAACCTTAATCAGTTCGGCTTGTACTTCAACCGAGCATGAAAATGAAATTGATACTTCTTTTAATGACAGTTTGAGAACAATTTCAACATATCCCAATGAGTCCATGGGATGTATGGACTTGATTGGTAATTAAAAGCATACTCTTGTGAGCCCCTTTGAGGGCATGTTTAGTACATGTGCTATGTTTATGAACATGTGTTGTTTTTGTTGAGTATGATGTTGTGTAAGTTGTTATATTATGTTGGAGTGAATTAGAGAATTCCATTGACTTAGGTGAACTCAAGTCAAGGTGGAGATTGTTATGAATGGTGTGACTTGAGTGCACATTTGGTGTGTGCATTCATGTGGTGACTCATGGGATGGAATCCCATAAGTTTGTCATGAATGGGTGTATTAAGATGAGTCTTAATATTTGTGGTTTATGATGATGATTAAGGTATGAATTAATGAGTTAATCAAGGGAGTTATGGGACTTAATGAAGAAGTTCAAAGGTTTAATTCAAGATGCTCAACTATGCAAGTCGAGCAATACTGTCAGAAGCCCTCTGAAGTGCCGTTTGACCAACTCGCTTAACCGAGCGAGCTTCAGAATGGGTCGAGCGAGCAGACAGAATGCAACCAGAAACTTCCTGTAGTCCGCTCGACCGAGCGAGCCTCTGCTTTGGTCGAGCAATGTCTCTGATGCTCTTAAGATGCCGTATTTGACTCTTCAAGTTCTTGGGGATGTTTCATTATCATTTATTCATAGCTTTAATATACTTAATGTTACTTAGTGTGATCTCTCCTATAAATAGAGAGCTCTCATTGTAATGATACACATCCACAAAATACACCCCAAGACAAACATTAACCTATATCTCTTCTCTATTGTAATTCTCCATATTTGAGAGTTCTTTGAACTCCTTTGATAATATAAGAGATACTACACACCGGAGGACGTAGCCTAAGTTGGGTGAACCTCGTTAAATCTTTGTGTCGTTTTATTGCTTTACTTTCTCCTACAAACATTGATATCATTGATAGCGTAATTTTTTTTTCACTAAACTTCATACATTCGATCTTGGAAATATTGGAGTTTGAAACACATTGTTCGAACTCTAATACATCATCGTTTTCAATATTAAATGGAGAAAGATTAGAAAGAATAGTAGGAAATGGTGTGGATGAATGTCAAATGCATATGATATATATAGAAAATATTTGTAACAATTATATATATTTGCTCCAATGGGCATATTCAACAGCTCTTTTGGAGGTTCAGCTGAACCGTACAATTTAATGGAACCAGACGATTTTGATTTTTTGGTTGTGAATCGATTCTCTTGAACCATACAGTTTGGTTCACCACAACTAGTTCGGTTCCACCGGTTCCATTGAACTGTCTAGTTCGGTTCCACTGGCCTAGTTTCGAGTCTAATTTTATCTGTAGTTTTGCGATTTTGTCAATTGAGCGTTGGGAATCTTAATACATTCGCCGGGTCAAACCGGTTTAAAACTTATCGGAGACAATTTCGATGAAAAAAGTTCTTCGGTTGTTCGGGATCGGTTCGGTTTCAAGTAACCCGCTCCATGGCCATCACTGGTGAAACTAAGGTTTTAAAACTACTTTAATACAATGGAGTAACAGATAACGTATATGAGAAATGTTAGAGGTCGAAGAAGACATTGACTTAGGCAAATAGAAGTCAAAAACCCATATCGCCCATATACTAAAGAATCCTTTTGGACGCATCTATTAAAAGTTGGTAAAAACAAAACCAATATCAAGTAACACAAAAAATTCCTTCTTATAGTGATAATAATTTATAATTTAGAAATCCTTTAGAGGAATATGTCATTTAAAATCTGTTCAAGTTTAATTTTAGCCTAACTCACATTGCATCAATATTCTTTGTACAACAAAAGTTATGGGCAAACTATAGTAAGGATATCTAATTGTCCACTTCCTTTAACGCCATTTATTCATGCTTTAGCTCATGTATGCATGGATATTCTCATATGATCAAATGATGGGTAATTGGAGAATTGGAGTGGAACCAAGCAAAAGAGAAAAATAGAAGGGTACCGTCTCACGGTCGATTGAATCCTTGTTTGCTTGGTTGAGCGACTTACTGTTGGACATTTAGAGCATATAAAGACCTAGATTATATATACTACATACTATGCATAGTAAGGGGACAATATGCAATATTAGAAATTTTCAAAATACGCCAAATACTTAAAAAGCAAAACTGAAACGTCGGTATTCTGAGCAATGACTCGTCGCCAAGGACGAGCAACTCGTGGCCTATGCTCTGTCTGGAATTTTGAGATTTTGTTAGTTTATTTCGTTTGTGATGATTAACTCCAAATTGCTAATAATTGGTAAACTTCAAATGTTGGTTATATATAATGAAGCTTACTTTTCATTACTGAGCTTTGGATGTACCAAGCTTTTATTTCGTAGCTTGAATTTGGATAAAACATTATTTGTTTAATAAGTTGGCATTGGTTGACACACACCTCTATAAATAGGGTGTGTGTGCATAAGGAAATTACATCCCAATCTTACATATATTTTTCTGAATTATTCTTTCAACATACATTCTTCTTACTTCTCATTTACATGAAGTGTGGTGAAGGAATTATAAACTTTCATTGCATCTTTTAAGTTTTTAATCCATCACAACCCATTGTCTTCCATTGCATTCTCTTTGCGCTAAGAGTTTGTTTTAATAGGCCTTTGTAAGAGAAATATCACAAAAGAAAAGTGTTTACACGTATTCTATTAATATCAAGCTCACAAGCAACTTCATTGATTGTCACAACCTAATCTAACAGTGTCCATCTTGGTAATCATCAAAGTAAGGAGTTTCATTGTCATCCAAACAAGGGGAATACAAATTGGTTAATTTTCTATAATTGTAATTTGTATTTGCATAATATTTCCAAAAACTTATTTGGGTTGAGCGAGCTCCATTTGACTGAGCCTATAGATTTGAGCTTTTTTGTGTTGGCTTTGGAGAAATGTGCTCAATCAAGAATGTGATCAATTCAATTGAGTTATCGTATATGTAGTGCATTCTTTTTTGGGATCCAAACTTGTTGTGGCCAATATGTATATGCTATTTCAATGAAGGAGATGTAGTGACTTATGATTGATGGGAAGTTAAGTTTTAAACTCTATTATTCTTTTAGAGATGTATCATTATTATGATTTTAGAGAAAAAATGGTAAATTATTGTTTCTCTATTAAACTTTATAATAAGTTTCTTGCTAACTCTTGTTATATTTTTTTGATTTTCTTATTCTTATTGATTCCTTATTTGTCCTATAACATTTCTTTGTATTGAGATTGTTCTTTAGAAAATCTCATCCATTACGTTGAATCTCATGTATGTTACAAGTTCTTTAAAGCTCGTCGAGAAGGAAAATGAAATTGCAGAGGAAACATACATTTCATTTGTCGTGAACATACTCTTAATGGTATATTTGATTCTTTTTTAGTATTTATCAGTATAATAAATCTACTAAAGAATTATAGGATTTACTTAAAGGTATATACAAAGTAGAAGAAGTCTTTAGTAAGAAAATTTAATAGGTTGATTTAATGAAATCTATTGAAATCACCTAATAAGGGACAAATTTCATGAAGTCCAACAACTTTACTTAAAATGCATAAATTAATATGGATAATATTTACATAGTTTCAAGCATTATTGGCAAATTACCACCATGACGGACGGATGTCAAAAGTTTTTCTTAAAAAAATAGGAAGAGATCACCTTATCTTAATTGGCTTAGTCTATAAGTGGAGGTAGGTATTGAGATCAAGAGAATTAGAATTTAAATCCTAATTTTTCCATTTTTCAAATGGTGAAGGATGATAAATTTAAATACTAATTGGTAAAAAGCATCTAGAAAAAGTCCAAAAAAAAAAAGAAATCTTAAGATTTTGGTTGTTGAGAATGTCGAAAGCCCGATCATGATATGAAGGATCGTTATGTGTTTAAGCGCATGCAAAAGGGCAACAATGATGAGGGTCATATTGCTTCTACAAGTGATGATTGCATTAAAGGTAAACCTACACGAAGTTGAAAATAATTATTATTGGAATTGTTATTCCATGAATACATATATAAAATTTGTGCAAGATGATGATTTGTCTTGGTGGATTAATTTTGGAGAATGAAGACTTGATTCAACTGTAAACATTGATTTAGATCTTTTTATAAAGTGTTGACGGTGAATTTCTCTACATGGGAAAAAACTCTTCAATCAAGGTCCATGAAAAGGGACAAGTTGAATTGATGTTTACATCGAAAAATACTTTACTCCATCATAAAAGATGTTTTATTTTCTCTCGATATTAGAAGAAATTTAATTTAAGCACTTAATCTGAATCTCCTTTGATATAAACTTATATAAAAAGTGATCGATCTATAATTTATAAGGATAAATATGTTTGTTGGACGATGATATTTGATTTATAATTTGCTTATATTTATTCTAAATTTAAACTTCATTAATGTTGTGTCTAATATAAATGATGGATTGTATTATTTATGTCACGTTTCTTATGACATGTGAATTTACATCAGGTTGATTATATTTCTAAAAATGAATTGATTACTACATGTAATGTGAAATAATAACATAGAAAGTTCTGCGTGCTAAACAAGATAACGAGATCACAATTTTCAAAAGTAGAAAGAAATTTGAAATTGTTAATTTAATCATACTTGTGTGATTTTCATAGTACTTCATCTTTAGAAAATAAGACATATGTTATAATCGATTTGATTTGCAATTGGATTCTAAAATTTATGATGCATAAAAACTTGTTTGCAATTGGATTCTTAAATTAAGGAATTTATAATTGATAAGGGAGTGGGAATACAATGATTCATCTTATTTCCAATCAACGGATATTAGACATTAAACAACTTTAAGTTACGCACCATAATCAGATGGTGGAGTAGAAAGGATACGGCTAACTCCATCTTATCCTACTTAGGTCTGAGTGATAGATTTTGGGGTGAAGTGATGTTGACAACATGTCATGACTTAAATCAAATCCGCACTAAAGAATGAGAGAAAACTTCTTATGAGTTATGGTACAAAAGGAAACTAAATTTAAGGTGTAAAAATTGAGAGTTTCAAGATGATCATAAAAAGTACCCATGAATAAGCTAAGAGAATGAAACTCGATAAATAAGGTATATAATGCATATTTGTAGGTTATGCTTATCAAAGAATAACCTATATTAAATATGTTATAAAACAAAATAATTGTATTCCTAACATGATAACAGCATCTAGAGATACAATTTTTGATGAAAACTGATATGCATTAATTGAGATGTGTGTATAGCAAGTTTGATAACGATGGATATGGTGTCATCACTTGTCTATAGAAAGTTTGATATTGTTTGGATTTTAGTTGGATCATGTGGATATGTATGCGTATAGACAAAAGATTTTTTTTAAACTCATTCCAATTCAAGGATATGGGAAGGTTGATAAGATCTTAGGTGTTAAGATCTACTCACATAAAGGAAATCTCATTATTTTGAGAAAGTTATCTAAAAGTTAAATTTTTGATAAGAATCCATGTATCACTCCAATGGATAAAAATGTTAAATTTCTTTGAATAAAGGTGCCCTTATTTTGCCAATTAGAGTTTTCTAAGATCATTTGGTATATGATATGACATGCACAAGGCCTTATGTAACATTGGTGGTTAAAAACTTGAGTTCATTTAGTAGTAACCGAGGTCCACCACATTGAATTGCTATACAAAGAGTAATAAGGTACTTGAAAGGTACTATAGATTATGATATAACTTATGGTGATTTTTTGTCCAATCTTTAAATGATACTCGGATACTAATTTGACAACAAATGTAGAAAATAATTATTCTACAAGTGGTTAGGTATATTTTATGGGGAGGTACAATTTCTTAGTCTTATAAGAAGCAAACATGTCTTACTGATTCCGCCATAGCTTTAAAGTTTATTGCATTAGCCTCAGCTAGTTATGAAGCAAAATGTTTAAAGAATCTCATATTTGAGATACCTTTATTACCAAAGAACACAAGATGAATCATCATTTCACAGGGACACGATATTTACAAATAAATACCTACCTATAAAAGGTTGAAATGTGTCTTATTCAAGAAGTGGTTGGTTATTTGTTTATGAGGGAAGTGACATTTCACATAAGAAACGAAAAACATATATAGCTAATTTCACCTTAGCTTTAAAGTATATTTCACTAGCTAGAACTAGTCATGAAGTGAAATGGTTGAAGAATCTCAAGTTTAAAATACCTCTATTACAAAATTCAATTTTCCCGATGAAAATACATACATGTATGACAGCTTTGGAGACAATTTATAGCCAAGTAGATATTGTAAATCGCATCATATACTCATATTGCTCCAAGACACAGTCTTGTGCAAGGATGTACAAAAGATGGGTTTGTGACTCTTCACTATGTGAACATAAGTTCAAGGATGATTTCATAACGAAAGCCATGAATGATAGTTTCATTGAACAAGCATCAATTTGAATTGGTTTATTTCCTAATAAAACATGAGGGAACCCAATCTATGACATCATTAACGTCATATCTTATATTTAACGTAGTGAAATCTTGCATCCGATAGTGTAAGCAAGTAGTATAGTGACCCATAGTTTATTTACACCCTTTATGGATTAAGTTAGTCGTTCATTAAAGATTTATATGATCAAAGAGACATCCAGATGAAGTGTCTTTTTATGGGAACACAACATTTACAGACAGAAGGACCAACTTATGTAAGGTTGAAGTGTGTTCTTGAAGAAGTCAGAATGAGCTACAAACTTTCAAAACCTCATGAATAGATATGAACACGACCTTTGGATGTGTCATGTGATGGATAACACCGATTCATATCACGAGTATTTTATCTTTTAATGGTATATATATTCGATTGATACAATCCTTGTGGACATCAATCAAATAGTGTCACTTGTATAGTATGTTATACTAGGTATCAATTCATATTGTAAGGATATTGGCATTGAAGCAAGAGATGAAATTTGGAAATTAGAATGTAATCAAAAAGATTATTTCTAAATGGGGGAGGGTTATTGAGTATGTATAGAATTGGCAAGAAAACAAGCAAAGAATTAAAATATGTAGGCTCATTCCTATCGAGCGCCTATTTGATAGTTTATCTCGGTCGAGCGAGCTCTATTCATTTGATCCTTTATCTTAGTGTTTTCTCTACTTTGGATTTAGAACATGTGCTTGATCATGCACGTGGTCTACTAACTCAAGCGGTCATGTAGGGACATATTCATGTATTATATTGGTTAATATACATGTTGCTTTAATGAAGGACATATAGTAACTTCTTATTGATGGAAAAGTAATTTTCACACTCCATATATAGCGATGACGTACTATTATTTAGATTTGCTAACTCATTTAAAATTATCATTATTATCTCATAAACTCTACAAATACATTCCTACTAACTCTTGTTATAATTTTTTCATTATCTTATTCATTTGAAATTCGTTTTTAGCCTAAACATTTCTTCGTACTAAGAATGTTGGACTGGGTGGTTGTATTTCCAAGTGCAATTCTACTTTTCATACACAAAGTACAACCACACATAAGGAAAGCGTAGCGTCTTCTTTATAATCAAGTATTATTGCAATTATGTTTATTGTAATACTTGCATACCCACATTATCATCAATAAAATGTAGCTCCTTAAAACTTTCTAACTCCATTAAATCACTTCTTAAGACCACAACAGAAAAAGTCCATTAAATCACAACTCAATACTCAACATTGCTTAAAATTAGCACATAATAATAGTTCATCCTTTTACCATAAACACATTATAGAACACATAAAACAACAAAAGAACAAACAAAATTCTACAATTAGACATTTAAGGAGCATAAAACACAATCAAATTGTTATGAGTAGTTATTAGTACATCAATCCCACATCAGAATGTATACAACCCCAAATAAATGTCAAATTATCTTTTCAAAAGTCATATTGACAATAGATGCATATGGATAAAATCATATACTTATCTTGATGAATTATTTAAAAGTCTAGAATTAGATAAGGCCTTATTCATTTAGTTTTTTTGTATCTTTTTTGAAAACTCTTTTCTATTCAAGAAAATCTTTGTACTAGTAGAGCGACATAAAGGCAAGCTACCATAAATTGTTGCAACTTTCTCTTTTATCTGATCTAACCATAAAGGAAGTAAATTTTTTTTTTTTTCTGGTGGAAGACATCAGATAATGATAATGCATGTACCAACAAGTAGTTGTCAGTAATTTGGCTCTATGTACCACGAAATCTAGTGCTCTAATGCTATTCCTTTTGGTACATGCTTTGTTTTATTGTTTATGGACCACCCAAATTGAAGCTCTGCAACTAATGATTAAGCACGATCTTGTTAAATGTAATTGCTTTCTAGAACTTTAAAATTAGGTGATCAGGTCGGTTTTAAGTCAGATAAGTTCAATTTAACAAGTTATATCATCATGTCCAGTATATTAAAGTCATTGAAGTTGTAATTAGAATCTGCAAAATATTAAAAATATCGACTTAAAAATAAAAATTGATGAAAAATTAAGAATTTAACTCTAAAATATTAATTAAAACTCAATAGTTAACCAAAGTTTAGGAAATCGGGTCGAGTCGATGGGATTTTAGTCAGTTCGAATACAGTTAGGTTTCAAATACGATTGAAATTTGACAAGTCTATTCATCATCATGAACCTAATAGCCCCTTGAAATTTGACAAATCCATTACTAGTGTTAAATTTCAGCGTAAAATAAAGCTTCTCATTTTAGTTTTGTCCAATGCCTTATATACTACATGTTCTAGTACAAGTGTAATGGATTCAATCATCATCATCATCCTATTCAGTATATCCCGTTCATAGAATAACTATGGACAGGATCTGGAGAGGGAAGGACGGCGGCAACTCATACCCATAAAAGAGAGCGCGGCCAAAGGAATCCCCCGGCTCGAGAAAGATACATAGACATAGCTACACATGAAAGATAAATTAAAGGCCTATAAATAAAATAAATAAGCAGACCCACCTACACGTGTATTGGATTCAATCATTCAAGTATTACTAAGAGCATAAGGATATAAGGTTGCTTTCAACTAGAAGGCCGTAACAGTCTCGTGTAGAGTCGGTGATGGAGTGTTGGTTGCCTGAGTTCCAAAGATATCAAAGATGATTTTATCTAACGGTTAAAAATTTCTGATTGAGTTGATTCCGTGCACAACATGAATGCTTCCGAGCTAGCTCCTACACTTATTCTATGTATATATACATACCTTATGGTTCTTGTATCCTTCTCATTTCTTAGGAATGCCTTTGTACAAAATTACTACTATAACAAAATAGGATCAGAAGGCCTAATTTCGTAGATCCAAAAATCAATTCATTGGTAAAATACGTTCTCCAAGTGAAGGCAGTGAAAGAGTAAGGTTCATGATATATCAAGACAACACGACATAAAGCTCACCACAATAACGTCAAAACTCGAATTATAGTCCAACATACGGGTTCAACTCATTGTATCATAATTCACCAGCTGATTTGCCTTTTAAATTTGCAATTTACTTTTTTCAATTCATGATTCGTAAGAAGATCAGCAAATCACGTGACACTCAATTGAGCTCAGAGGACGAGGGTAAGAATTGACAATGTAGTCCACTTATTAAGATCAGACACGGAACAACAGCTCAATGGTCCATATCACATTGCTTTCAAATCCTACTGTTATTAAAACTGAATTTTAGAAAAAGTTGAGCGAAAAAATATAAAAAATTAAGCAAATAAGCGAAATTCTAAACTTTTCCCAAAAGTAAGCGTCCAAACCCCAAAACTATGCTTTGGAGCTGTTCGCAGTTACTAACTGCGAACAGGTCAAAAAAAGACAAAATAGCTGTTCGCACGAACAGAAAAAAAAAAATTTTTTTTTTTTTGTTAGTAACTGCGAACAGCTATTTTGTCTTTTTGCTGTTCGCAGTCTAACTGCGAACAGCTATTTTGTGTTTTTTGAACTGTTCGCAGTTACTAACTGCGAACAGCTCTTTTGTCTTTTATAGCTGTTCGCAGTTAGTAACTGCGAACAGCTCCAAAGCACAGCTTTGGGGTTTGGACGCTTACTTTTGGAAAAAGTTTAGAATTTCGCTTATTTGCTTAATTTTTTTTATTTTTTCGCTCAACTTTTTCTAAAATTCATTAAAACTTCAGTTCTATCGTCAAGTCGTGGGTCCGAATCTCGTGAAAATGAAATTTAACTCCCATATCCTTGTAAGACTCATACTTTTGCCTCTGAACTCGTTAATCTCTATATAGTAGTTGGTCGAAGATTTGAAAACTTCAAACAAATCATTTTCCAAATATACGATTTTCTAGAAAGGATGAACAAAATCCACACGTTTTGTATCCTGTGATTCATAAAAGAACAAAGAAATAGAAGTTCATAATCTTGTACTTTTGAAAGGAGCTGATGACGAACCTAATAGTTTGAAGCAATATATGAACGCCAACATCTTCATATGAAACTTAAGGAAAATTGTAAACCACAGCCTCCTTTATATTGAATATCTCACCTCTTGAATTCAAAGAAAGAAAGAATTACTCAGGCAAACACATCCTACAATCTGCTCAACTGTATGGACAATGCATAAACACAACATGACACAAGAACTTGCATAAGTTTCCCAGCGTAACTTTCTCGCACACAAGCATCCTGATGTTTTTCAGGCATTATATGAAAAATAGCATAGCATGCATAGCCAACACCTTCCAGATATAAACAGATTCATCGTCAATGGAAGAAAACTATGCCAAAGTACAAAAATATGTTCCTGAAACCGAAGGACTTTGAACGGTGCCAGTTTTCTGAATTCTGTAACTTCAAATAAGAGGGCACCATAAATTTCATGAATTCGGGAATGATCAACACTTTTTAGATGATTGACATCAATCTTAAATTATTACGAGAACACTTCATTACCAAAACTGATGAAGAAACCGTATAGCTTCGTACCATATACATAGCTTATTTCCACCGGATCAACAAAAGTAACTGAAGTCAGGTGGCAAAAGCAATAAATAAACCAAGGACAAAATTCTCACCTCTAGTTATTCAAACCTGACTGCAGGTTATACAAAATAGAATAATGCTGCTGTATTTCACATGGCACCTTATAAGCCTTTGTGTACACATTTACATTTATGTAAACACAGTCACCCAATAGAATCAGCTCAAAAAACAGAACATAATCATCATCCAAGCAATAGAGAGGACCTGCCAACAGAACGAAATAATGGCTTCAAGCACATAAGTAGACAGAAAGGAAAGTCTCCCTTTGTCTTGCGGAGCCGTTATCGGTTATGTGCATATGCATCATAATCTCAAAGCAACATTTCAGATATTCCAACAATTGAGTTCATCCATGAAACACAATAATCCTCTTTCAAAACTATGGCGAACTTAAATGAGTCTATTGTTACCAGATACAAAGCCCTTTTATCAGCTGTCAGTACTCTTATAAACCTTCCCTCATTGGAATCGAATCATGTAGCAAAAGATCTCTGCATCCACGATGCATGTGATAAACTCTTGCCAAGTCCTTTTCGAAAAAATGAAGCAAACAAATCTTTCCCTTGTTAATCTTTAACAGCACTAGTGCACTACAGCAGTACATTCATAGAAGAAAAAGGCATAACATATATCATGAAAAATGTAAGTCAAGATCCCCATAATATCTCATTCATTCATCCCTACAGTAATCATGTCGAGAGTTACATGTGCTGAAAATGCCAGGATATAGATCATATTCAATGAAAGAAAAGGTATATGAATTTAAAATTTTCCAAAACTACCAAAATTTTTGTCGAGGGGCAATCTACACTAATAAGAAGCACCCTCACAAAAATTTGCAGGCATCATACACTATCCTGTTAAGAAAACATTAAGGAGAGAAAAAATAATATCTAATGGTCATCAGATACCAAAACCAGAAAGAATCCACGGGTCAAGGTTGTGAAGTGATTACATTTACTGCACTGTTGCCACCAGAATTCGGTACACCAACCGGCAGACTATTGTCATCTAGTTTCTCCTCTTGTTCACACAGAACTGGCTCTTTGTCTTCCCTGAACCTTGCACTACCTATCTGTCCATCAAATCCCCTAGTAACCCTACCACAAAACTCTTGAGTGTCATCAACACTTTCATCGACATTCGACCCTTTATCTGTGTCCTCGTTATCATTGCGCCTCATGAAATTAGTTGGACTGTATTGTTTTCGTCTGTTTTCATAGTGCTCATATCGACACCCTCTATTGGCTCCACCATTGTCAGAATATGTACCAATATAACTAGGTCGATATTGCTCCTCCGACTTCAGGTTATGGGATGAATTATGATTTGTTTTTCCATCTCTTTCATAAACGAAAGACTGATTACCAAATTGCTTTGAAATATGATTTGAATTTCCATCCCTTTCATAAACAAAGGACCGATTCACCCCTCTAAAACTCCTAGGTAGATCATCAACGCGGTTTTCCATACTCCTCGGCCCTCTGTCCTGAAAACTTGAAGCATCTCTATCCCGAAAACTATTTTCCATGGATAAACTATCATTATTATGCTGGTGCAATCTACTTGCCATTCCATCATAATTGCGTCTTGCTGGACGAAAGAAATATGGTTTCCTTCTTTCTTCATTATTTCCCTCATATCTAACTCCTCTCCCAGCATCATCAGATATTCTATAAAACCCATCAGGCTTCAGATTCCGAGGGGAATCTAAGGCACTGGCTCTGTCACCCCTCAAGCGAATTCTTCCTGGTGATTTCTCAAGAGCAGAGGTACGTTGCCGGTAACCTACCTCCCTAAATTGACCAAGCTCATCCTTCCTAACAGCACTCCATCGGTTACGTGGAGGAGAACCATGGTTTCTTGAAATTGACCTAAACCCCCCTGCATTATCAACCCCAAAACCAGGTTCTTGATGAGGTGACCTGTGTCTTTGCAATCTAGCCTCAGACCTGAAATTTGGAGATCTACTTCGTTGTCTAAGAAAAGTACCACTACCAGCCCCCAGTCTTCTCCTTGGAGAATTCCAAACAATAGGAGAGCGACTTCTTGAACAAGATGGAGACTTCCTGCGGGAAAGATGTAAATTTGACTGCCCTCTGCCTGTAAAAGGAGAAAGACTCTTCTCTCTACGGGACAATGGACGCCGATATTTTAAGGATGACTGGAATGTTTCGTCAGGAGAAGGCCTGTATCTTCCCCTGCCTCCTCT
The DNA here is from genome assembly GCF_026212465.1 of Amaranthus tricolor. NCBI lineage: Eukaryota > Viridiplantae > Streptophyta > Magnoliopsida > Caryophyllales > Amaranthaceae > Amaranthus > Amaranthus tricolor. The sequence continues at coordinate 19,209,702 of NC_080060.1, read as the reverse complement.
GTTCTCACCAAAAGGACCATACCTGAAAGGCCTTCCTCGGCCAAAACCACAACCTCTATCAGGGCTAAACTTCCTTTCAGCTTTATAACGGGAATTAAACCCAGCACAAGGCTCTTCTTCAGGGCCAACTCGAGTTCTTGGAAGAATTTGCAAAGAATATGATGTATCATTTTGAGCATCAGCACATCCAAGGTCATCTCGCTCCTCAATTGTATCATCATTGAGTTTAGGGCGTCCACGGACAATAGGCGAGTAATGACGCCTAAAACCTCTACGGCTGCCTGATGAACCATCCCAAATATCACCTTGTCGGCCTCTAAGTTGATTGTTATAGGAGTATCGCACCCTATCAAAAGATCTCAAGGAGCCAGACTCAAATCTATCAAGAAGATATATCAAAACATTAGATCTAAGCGAAGTTAAAAATACCCTGTACGAAGGGAAAAAGACAAAAGCACACCATAGGAAAAAGGGAATAGGAGGAAGTCCAAGTAGACATAAAAAGGCTTGTGTAACCAGTGTCAAACTAATACCTGTTTTGTGTTTTCCTGAATTGCTCCTCCCTATATGTGTCCTCACGTCCAACCGATCTCTCAATTTGTGACTGTAAGCCCCTTCCAAATGCCCTTGGTTCCACTCTTGTGTCAGTAACTTTGGAATCTAGTGATACATCAATTTGACTAAGCCTTTTATCCTTTCCTCCATTGTCATCCAGTCGAGTAACCACATCTGAAAAGGTCTTATTGCTTTCAAGCAACTCTTTACCCTGAGATAGTTCTACTTTCTCTACAGCATGACTCAAATTCAATTTGTTACCTTCATCATGTCCCCTTCCAACTCCAACTGTTTCAGAAGCTTTCCTGTAATCCTCATTGTTCATGTTACAATCACGAGAAGACATAGCACCAGCAACTTCCCGGGTCGCACTTTTTCTATTATCAACTTGTTCAGAATTACATGGACTGACATCGTATGTTTCTCTGTCTGAAAAATAGTCTACATTTTCAGCTTCTCTATCAAATTCTTCCCAAGCACGTCCACTTGACTCCCTGAGCTCCCCGTCTTCATACTGTGAATCATAATCCTCCTGGAGCTCACCAGCTGCATTAATTCCTATCTTGAAAACTGGATGACATTGAACACCCACGTCACTATCATTTGGAACAGATGTTTTATGATCAAATGTCAGAATAATTGAATAGTTATGCAAGTTAACTTATCTAGTCACATAGTATGATTCCTCCGTATTTTCATAGGATAAATTTTAGATATATTGTTAACAGTTTTAATATAAATGTTCAAAATTCTCTGCACCTAGAAACTAAAGCTTAAGCTACCAGAAGCTCACATCTTTCATGCGCAGAATTAGAAGTGTCAAAGAAAGGAAGACCATTATCATCAGATATAGAAAATTCTGCAACATGTTGCAGATCTACTGTTTTTGAGTCAGCATTCTCCGTAAGACTATTCACTTCATGGTGTAAAATGTCATGTGTCTCCAAATCCTTTGAAATAGAAACATTTGGATTTGCATCTGAGCTAGATGATACATACAATCCAATTTGAGTATCAGCTGAAACAGCGCCAAAGGTAGCCTCAGAAGTGCCTGCTTTCCCCAGATTATTTAAGTCACAACAAGAGACACCAACATTTTCCATCACCGACTGATGATTGGTACGCTCCTCATTCAAGTTTAGACTCAGACAAGCAGCCCCATCCTCATCCATTTTAGAAGATCCCAACCGTTGAGTAGCCTCGTCAAGGGCAGCCTCACCTTCGAGTTTGTGTTTGGTATCTTCAACCTTACACTTTATGACACCAAAGTTGAGACTGGAGTTGGATGACAAACACTTGTAATCTAGAAGAGGAGGATGCTTGAGATTGAGGCACGCATCAACACCGTGATTGTCCTTGCTCTGATTGGGCACTGCTCTTGGTTCATCAGGCAGCACACAGCTTCTTGAAGCAGTTTCCAGATTATCTTGCAAATCATAGACTCCAGATTCCTTGTTGTAATCATGGTTAAGCTTACCTGAATCCTCAGAAATGCTACATGCAACTTCATTTTGTGCAAGTGGATCGTCGAAAGGCTGATCCCAAGCATCCATCATAACATTCAAGTCCCAATGCAACCTCTTGTCTCGGGAAGGCGGCCTTTGGTTCCTCGATATTTCTTCATCTTTGCTGCATGAAATGTCATTAGAGAGGGTTAAAGAATCAACCCCCAGGAAGGCTTTTCCGAATGTTACAGCTTTCTGAGAAGAATTTCCCGTTGTTGAAATAGATGCCAGCTCTCCAATTGGTTCTGTGGATATACAGGATGAAGTTGCTCCACTTGACATTTCAGAAGAATTCGGAATATCTTCCTTTGACAGACCCTTAAATGATGAGCGTGATTCAGTATTAGCAAAGCCTTCACGAGCTTGCTCCAGCACTGAAGACTCCTCAATGCCTAAACCATCCTCTGCATAGCCGCAATCTCTTCCCAAACTGCTACTGCAGGCTGCAGCGGCAAGTATTGATATACCAGAGAAGTCTTCCTCTTCACCAAATCTTACATTGGATTCATCAGATTTCTTAGCATCACGACTACCATTGTCGCCAACTATCTGACTCAAAACTACATTAGAAGATACAAGTTTACTTGAAACATCTTGAACTTTCGTCTGATTTTCAGTCTCCTCAACACATGGAGAAGCTTTAACTGGTGGTGGTGACGGAGACCTTAATAAAAACCTTCTCTTTTTGATAGGAACATACTCTACCTTGTCACCAAAGCGAGAACCCGGCTGAGACACTCCATGCTGTTGTAAAAAGATAAAGGAAGCATTAGAAAGGGAGAATCCCCAAACAGGGGAACACAATCTATCTTGATCTACAAAAACCATCTTTTACAAATTACAAAAATGATGTCACAAAACACCTTTTCAGTCTCAGATACAGGCATATCGAATTTCTGAGTTGTGCTATATACTCCTCTATGATCCGTTACAATCCTAGAAACTGTCTTCTTGGTCCGTCCGTATGCAATCCAACTACCCTTCAAAACCTTCCAATATGAATCAAAGATAATTAGGTTGCTAGTTACAATAGAAACTAGCATGAGTTTACATAACCAAAAACCTCTATTTAACCAACATATTTACAAAACCTATTCAGGATTTTTTTATTTTTATCTTGATCTAATGAGAGGAAATAGATTCCTGATGCACAAATTACAAAAAAGGAAACAAAAGATATGAATACTCAAATTCACACAAAGCAAATAAGCATTATTTCGTCATAAGCAGAACCAAGAAAACACAGATCCAACATAGAGGAACAACAAAACTAACACCTTAAACCCATGTTCTGAAAAGAATGAACTCATTGCATAAGCAATAACACAATTTCTCACAAATGCAAGCAAAAACCTTGGATGCCTAGTAATCTGAACGCAGAATAAAACCAAAGGCTTTCTGAATACACTAGACCTAAATAAACCAAACGTGAATATTACACACTCCCTCCATCCCTTGGATTGGAGTAGAATCAGATGACATAAATCACAATGTAGATCTGCTTTCTCCAACAAGCCCAAAAGATTGATGAGGTATATTAATTTAACCTTTGAGAACGCAATGTGAGATAAGTGTGTCAAATTCAAAGGGGCAGATGGAATAGCAGTTAATGCTAGAGAGCACAATGACAAGGTTAAATCATAAGGAAACAATACCAGTGCCTATCAATAATAAAAATCCTCTTGAGATCACTACCGCATACAGTCAAAACTCGAGTGCATCATCAAAATACTGAGCTCAACTCAAATCATACACTTTCACTTCAAATGCAGCAGGTATTATTCAAGCAATACCTTGACAATAATCTTATTCAAAACCGAAAAATTTCCACCCTGACTACCCTACTGACATTTTGTCGGTCACTAAGATCATTAACATGTTGCCGTCAAATAAATGAATTCACCCTAACTACTCAACATGAGATGTAACAAATTTTCTACAAAAATTTTCTGTCCAACAAATCGCATTTTGCTATGAAGATGAAGCCGTAAAAAGGTCTCAACAAAATAATCCGCAATCTGTGATGATATTAGCATAAAATCTTATCAAGTTGACTTTTTAAGCCTTTGCCATCATCAATTTACATCAATGCTATTAATTGAGATCTCCGTTACGAAAACTACTAATGAGCACCAAATTAAAATCAACACAACTTACTTCATAGATCTTCCAGTACCTGCTTAATTAACGGTTTTTCACTCCATATCTATTCCAATGTTCTCCGTTTTTGTTGGATCTCAGCCAAATTAATTACTTTTCACTTCAATCAACTAAAAACCTCCAAAAATAATCAACTAGGTTATATAAAAGCACGATGAAGAAGATTCTAGAGGATGAACTGACGAACAAGTAGGAACAAATACTTTGAGTAAAAACAACAAGAAGCAAGCAACCGAAAATACTTCAGCCTTTACACTATTCTCCATTATAGTATATGACATTGAAAAGTGTATTTCTGTGATGATACTTCATTTTTGCTGAAAGATTCACTCTTCAATACGCCATTTGTTGATTCGATTACAGAAGAGAGTGAAAATGAAGAGAAGAATTTCTTAAACTTTTTCCTTGTTCGATCTTCTGTGACTGTGTCTTCTCCAGAAGAGTCTTTCTACTTTTCTTTTCTCTTTGGTGGTGGAGATGGTAGTGTTGATGATGTTTCACCACGTATTAATTCTATCGCTTATTCAATCTTGACCCTTCTTTTATTGTTCCAATTTTGCCCTCTGTTCATTCTATTGATTTTGACTTTTTGGACAAACTTTTTTCCTAAATTGGATAGATCTAGGGTTTTGATCGTTGATCGAATACCATTTGGACAAAGGGGATAATATATACTCCCTCCTATTCAGCTGAACTGTCCCATTTGACTTTTCACACTTGCCGAGGCAACATTTTAACTCTTAATATCTCAAATTATGCTTAATTAAAAATTATAAAAAGTTGATATTAATAATCCTTGTATTGAGACAAATCAAACAAGATCTCATATGACTATGTTTTAACTTATAGATTAAGAGTAAAATACAAATTAAGAGTGATAAGTGAATAGTGCCAAAAAAAAAATGGGACAATTCAGCTGAATAGGAGGTAGTATAATATAGAAAAATTAGAAAATATCTAATCCATTTAATTTCTCAATTATTGGTTAAATGTGAAGTTGTGCAAGTTTTTTTTGTGGTGTATATCATCTACCATTTTATTGGGATTTTTTAGAGTTTTTAAGAGTTTATGTTATTTATTAATGCTATGAAGACTTTTTTTTTTGAATAAATGCTATGAAGACTTTAGTGTATAGTGAGTTGTGATGAATTTGTTTGGTTGGCTATTAAAAGAGCATTTGAATTTTGTTTATAGTAAATTCTTGTGTTAGAATACATTTAATTGAAGACTTTTTCATAGCTTTTAAATGTGTTTGTCTTCATCTTAAATCTCGTTGAGATGTTATTCTTTTTCATCACTTTATGAGAAATAAAGGAAAAGTAGACATCAATCATGTCACCATTATCCATCAACAATCTACTCTTCTCACTCTGTTATCTACTAAATAATTTGCATACACGTGTGTCTTTTGTCTTAAAAGTAATATGACTTGAAGCACTAGACACGTGTTTGACATTGTTGATATGATCTAAAGGAAATCTGGCATTTTATAATACATGTTTGTGAATTGCAACAAGATTATTATTTTTAACCTTTTTTGCAAGTGGCTAAATATATTTTCTTCCAATACATGGTTTCCTCGTCAATAACATTCAATATTTTATTAATTTTATTTCTCTTTTTAGGAAGATTGTCTTGAATAATCTCACCTTTTATCCATTCTCTATGAATAATTTCACTTTTGCACTACATTTGTTTCCAACATATGTATTACTTAATGACCTACTATAGCAGGTTATTTATATTTAAAAAATTAAATAAAAATAAAGAAAAAAACTCATCCCCACTCACTCATTTCCCTTTCCACCACCAACCTCTCCCTTTGCCTACCCCCTTCTAAGTATTGACAATCTCATCCCTCTCCCACCTAATCCAAGTGTTGCCTTCTCTCTCCCCTCCTTTCACCATGCACGTTCTTTAACTCTTTTCCCTAACTACCTTGTAATTATGTTACTACACCCTTACCTATTTGCAGCTTCCAGCCATTTGCCACCTTCAACAACCCTATTTCCCTCTTTTAACCCTCTGTGGTTCTCTTTTCCTCCCTCGCCTTTATCATTAATTTTTTGGGCAAATATGAGTGTTTTAGGGCATTTTTATATGGGGTGTACCAGAGTTTTTTTGGCTTGATTATTGTCGATGGTGCTCGATTCCAAAAAGTAATGTTTAGTTCTAGTTTGCTTGTGATGCATTTTAGGTGTTGGTTGATACAGGTTTATTGGTGTATAATGGACGGTGGTGGTAGGGTGTTGCAAGAGGTTGGGTTGGCGGGGTGGTGTTAGTGTGGATAAGGGCAGAAAGGGGTTTTTCTTTTTTTAAAAGATAATTTTATTTTTGTAAAATATAAATAACCTATTATAGGCTATAATTTTGAGAACAGATGTAGTGCAAAGGTGAAATTATTAGAAAATAATCCAAAGTTGAGGATTATTCACAAAGGATAGGTAAAAGATTAGATTATTCAATTTTTTTGGTTACATTGTTACATTGATGGGTGTTCTTTAGGTGGATATATGAATAGTTTCTCTCTATGTAGCAAGTATCAACTTCTCTTATAATAAGTGTAGGAAACTAGTTTACCTTCAATGGAAAAAAATTTTGAATTTTGTAAAGGGATCGAAAATGATTTTATTTTGTATTTAGTTTTAGTGTGACACAAAGAAACAATGTTAGCTTAAGAAGGAGATTTCAGGAGTATCAATAGTACTAGATGCCTTCTAGACATTTCCAAGATTAAAACACTCATCCTTACACATGTGTGTTCTCACTATTAAATGTGTAAATATATCACCACTCTAAAATTTGATCGAAAATAAGAAAATGGTTTATCCTCAAAGCTTTTTGTAGGTGAATAACTTGTGTCGAATGTGTATGAATTTCTTAATTAGAATATCCCTGTTATAGATTATTCCCAACAGCAACACATTCACTATTCAATACCCTTATAAACACCCATCAAAATATAGGTCTGAAACACATCATAAAAGGGAAACTAACCTATATAAACTCCATATAAAGCTCATAATATAAGAGGTACAAATCACTATTAACCAATGACCTAATTATGAAGATAATTAGTCTATCAAATCAAAGATCATAACATGCAAATTAGTCCATCAAATCACTATTAACTATAGTAGCACAACAATCCAACACAATCACTACATGTACGATATCTTAACCTCTGGCTCTTATGAACCAAGGTCCTAAACACAAACACACATACAAAGATCACATATTAGTACGTGTTTACACATCGCATCCCTTCTATGCCATCAAGGCATCACTATACTTCATAATTTTTAATGATTAATCCTTAATACCCATTGTTTCTTAATTCCAAAAACGATCAATAACTTTGCAACCCCTTTTGGACAATTAAGATTTTTCAAACAGAAAACCTGTCTTCACCGCTGCATCCGGAAGGTATCTATTTCATTGGGTTTTAAATTTCGCAAGTTTTAACAAACATTTATTATTTTTGATTAATTTTAGCGTTTAAGCAACTTTTAATCCAATCGGGATTGAAACGACGAATGGAAGGCACCCAGACCCCGAAGGGTTGAGATGCGACTCCCGAGGCAGAAAATTTTTATCTAGATTTTTATTTAAATTTTTTTAAAAATAATTAAATCCCTTTACTTTCATTTCATAATTCAACGGTTTTCAATTACAACGCATAAACCATAACACCACTAGTGTAAAAAAATCATCTGCTGCTAAACATATGCTGCGGTTTTTAGAAAACGCAACATAAAATAAATAGATAAAAAAGGGAAAATAAAGAAGGGTATATGCTGCGTTCATACAACACATTATATGTTGCGATTTTTTTAGAACTGCGGCATATACCCACTCTTTTTTTTTTGCAAAAAAACGCGGCTTATATCAGTATATACTACATTTCACTTCAATACTATTTCATTTCAACCGTACTACACACGAAAATTCTTCATCTTCTTTAAGTTATACTACTTCTTCTTATTCTTTTTCAACCTATACTACTTCGTTCTTCAAACCCACGAAAAACAGTAGTTGTTGCATCTTTTTCTTCTTCTTCTTCTTGCACGAAATTCACCATTTTTCTTCTTTAAGCTTTTGTTGTCTTTCTTTCTTCTTCAAATTCTCACCATTTTCATTTTTTTGGTATCTTCTTGTTCAACCTACATAATTAGGGTTTAGTTCTTGTTCTTCTTCAAGGTATAATTTCTTTAAGCTTAATTTAAATTCTTCAAGGTGTTTTAGGGCTTAATTTTATTTTTTTTTTACTAATTTTTTTTTTGTTTTTCATTGTAGGTTACATAACCCAATTGTAGATACAACATTATCATCTAAATACCAAGGTAATTTCTATTCAACCCTCATGTTGTATGTTTGATATTTTTATGTGTTTGTAACTACAAATTTTGCTTAATTAGGATTTTTAGGGTAGATTAAGTAAATTATAAACTTATTTTATGTTGTATATTTGAATGTGATTTACTTATGTATGTAGTTGTTTTTAAGTTTTACATGTTTTCAAGTTTAAGTTATTATTAGTTTGTTAGCTATTTTGATTTATATGGATTTTGTTAAAAAAATTATAAAAGAAAATAGTTTTTTGGCTTATATATGTTTTGTAATTAGAATATACATAATTTGAAAATTTTAAATAACATGATGGTTAATTTAGTTAAATAGGGTTAATTAGGGTTAATTAGGATTATGTATATATTTTGATTAATGTGTATTTATTTTGTTTTTAAATAATCACACTTAGGATGATAAAAGATCGATCTTGAATGTATGGTAGCATTGAATCGTCATAATTTGTTGATGGGGTATTAGAATTTTTGTAGTATTGCAGTCGAACATCAAGTTAGGACGGGGGAGTTTTTTTATTGTCCATGTGTCAAGTGTGGCAATGTATCGAAGGTAAATACTGTTGACATTCTTTTGGAGCACATACTTCGACGTGGGTTTAGGCCTCAATATCATGTTTGGGTGAGGCATGACGAGGCGGGAGTTTACGAAGAAAAAAGTGTCAATAAGGATGTCAATGAGGATGTAGATCGTGTTAATGGGTATGAGACTAATGAAGAAAATGTCAATGAGGATATAGATCGTGTTGAGATGATGGACGAGGTCGAGGATGAGTTAGGAAAACGTCCTCGTGTTTTTAATTGTTGACAGAGGCTTCTCAAAAGCCTTTGTACCCTGGATGTACATAGTTCACCAAACTAATAGTCGTGTTGACAATTTTCAACATTAAGTCAAAGTTCAATTGGAGTGACACTAATTTCACAATGCTATTAGAAGAGTTAGGTGAGATGCTTTCTAATGAAAATGAACTTTCAAAGTCGAAATATTATGCCATAAAACTCATGTGTCATTTCGGCTTAGAGTAACAGAAGATTAATGCATGTCTGAATGATTATGTATTGTATCGAAATGAAAATGAAAACTTAGATGAGTGCCGAGGTCTGGGTTATCGTGTTACAAGCGTAAAGAGGCTTGGGATCGTAAAGGGCCCCGGTTAAAGTATGTGGTATCTTCTAATAATAACTAGATTTAAGCGTTTGTTCTCTATAAAGAAAGATGCGTCAAATTTGAGGTGGCATGCAGATAGGTTGAAGACTGGTTACTTGCATAAGACATTTGGGGATGAAGATCGTAATTTAATGCTCGGACTATGCAGGATGGAATGAACCCATTCGGAAATCTTAGTTCTCAACATAGTACTTGGCTGGTACTGTTAGTTATCTATAATGTGCCTCCTTGGTTGTGTTTGAAGAGTAAGTACATTATTCTTTTGCTTCTAATCTCAAGTCCTAAACAACGTTGGAATGACATAGATGTATATCTTGCTTCTCTCATTGAGGATTTGAGAAAGATGTGGGATGAAGGGGTTTCCATGTTCGATGCACATGCTAATATGGAGTTCACATAACGTGCAATGCTTTTATACACCGTCAATGATTTTCCAGCATATGACAACTTATCAGGGTATAATAACAAAGGGAAGAAAGCATGCCCAATATGTATCGATGACATGGAATTCACATGGATTCCTAAATGCAAACATGTATTCATGCACCATTGAAAGTTCCTCCCTTGAGATCACCAATATCGTAAGAAGAAAAGGACATTCAACAGGAAGGTTAAGGACTGTATAGCTTGCCGACTATTGACCGGTTATGAGGTTAACAAATAGACTAAGGGGGTTGAAACTGTATTTGGTAAAACAGGGCAAGTGAGAAGGGGTGAAGAACGACTATGGAAAAAAGAATCAATCTTTTGGAAGCTTCTATATTAGAAAGATCTATAAGTTAGGCATTGTCTTGACATTATGCATATAGACCAAGAAAGTTCGAGATTCCTCTGAATGTAAGGGTTTCTGCCGGAGTTGTGGTCACAGGTTAAGGTGAGTAAGAAAACAAATAGAGCAAAATAAGAAGGTGGTAGTAACAAGGGAAAGGGTAAACAAAAGTTACTGGGATAAAGAAGATGAGTAATGTTAAGAATTATTTGCTTCCCGCTTGATACGCATTTTCCAACGAAGAGAAGTGGGCATTTTGTGAGTCTTTATATGGCATTAAGGTTCCATTTGGGTACTCATCCAACAAGAAAAAATCTGTGACCCTAAATGGTGAGTTGAAGTTGGAAAGCATGAAATCTCACGATTGCCATGTAATGATGCAAGTGTTCTTACCAATTACAATCCATGGAATATTACCAAAACAAGTGAGATATGCTATTACCAAGCTATGTTCGTTCTTCAACACAATATGTAGTAAAGTGCTTGATCCCTTTTAACTTGATGCTCTCAAGTTGACCTGATTGTAACTTTATGCAAGTTTGAGATGTATTTTCCACCTTCTTTTTTCGACATAATGGTTCATTTTATTGTCCATCTCGTTCGTGAAATCAAGCTTTTAGGTCCAATTTTTGTAAGGTGGTGTTATCGTTTTGAAAGACATATGGGTGTTTTACAAAACAAAATGAGAAATCCAGCACAACCTGAGGGGAGTATAATTCAAGGCAATGTGAGCGATGAAATAGGTAATTTCATAGTTGAGTATATGGCCATACAAAAATTTATTGGACTTCCTACCTCTTGACATGAAGGAAGGCTTAAGAGTAAAGGAACAATTGGCTCAAAATTGACCAGACCTTCTAGAGACAATCTCTTACAAGCACACTTAAAATATCAAAGAGTTATAATATCTAAAAGAAATATCAAAACATCTATCGATTGACATTCATAGTATCATTATACTCTCAGTAATTAGCAAGAAGAAAATGTTTATCGATACCCGAGTCATCCCCTGAATAACTGTTAGACTCCAACATCAAATCCTCCACTGAATTCTCCCTCATTGTCCACCTAAGAGTCTTCATAAGGGTCCTCTTCCGAGTCCTCATTCGAATCTTCATCGAGGTCCTCTTCGAAATCCTCCTCCTTTAACCATCCTCCAATATTAGCATTCTCATCGAAAGGTATAGGTCTAACAGTATTACCCAATATCTCTGGAGGTCCGTTAAGTTCAGCCTCTCCCTTAGAATCAGATAAGAATATAGGTCTAGGCGTTAGAGTTTCCCACATCTCAATGTTACTCTTAGTTTCTAATACCTATTCCTTGACACCTCTCAGTCTAATGTTCATGGGCGTAGGATCTTCTTCTTCTTCCATCTCTTCTTCCTCATGAGGGAAATATGGTTCTAAATCAACGGGGTTGACTGCATCATCTAATGGGATTCAGGTGCAAATCCTTCCTCTAATAAAGCTAGATCGGGTTCTTTAGGTACTATTGGTTCTTCCGCCTCCAAAGGTTCCTTAATATCTTGGTCAGTTGGGGCTACCTCAAGAATCATGACTCTCTCTGATAGTCCTACTCCACTAGGCTCCCCCCGTAATATTTCAGTTCTCTCCCTACTTGATGAAAGACGCTTGAACTTATTAGGTCAAACGCTAAATAGTAACACCTTAGCTTGGATCATCTTAATATGTGCCCTAACTTTAAAGAGACTCTTGCCATCCTTTATCCTCCATAGGTTTAGGTTTGAAGCCTACCTCTAAATAGGTACCGGGTTAAGCATTGGTCCCTCTCTCTCTTCTTTTGGGGTGCGTGTTATACCCATGATTGAGCTTTAAAGAGGATAGATAGACTACCCATCAACAAGGGGCATCTTCATGGGAGCCCATTTGCTAAGAACTCTACAATTAAGCGTGCTTGGAGGGAAGTAATTTTAGGATGGGTGACCTCATGGGAAGTTTTCCTAGGTGCGCACGAGTGAGGCCAAAGTGCGCTGGAAAGACATCTGTTGGTCTGTGAGGCCAATCTATAGTCTCTATGTGTAGTCACCAGTGGTCCGAGGGGCCGGGGTATTACAGTGCGAGGGTCAATGGGCCCTTTTCCTTTATCCATACTTCTTGATTTACAGCAATGCAATACTTTATCATCACAAATAAAACTTTACACAAACCACTTAAACTTATCAACAATCAATGGCCCTATCTGCCCACTACACAAAGCATACACCACAAGACCACATTGAACAATTCCATCCCTAGTAACCTATCCCCCCATCTCTCTACTAAGGCCAATTTTTTTTCTTTATCAATTTAAGAACATTGGCTCTGATACCAATTGTAATAGTCCAAGTTAAAAGGAACCAGATATTCACATGTAAATATAAATTTCGGGTTACCCCTCGGACATTTAATTTAAACCGGATTCTAAGACCAAAGACGTTCTAGTGATAAAGAAATAAATAAACAAAAATGAAAATTAAATCTGCGAAAGTCATAAAATTTTACAACTCGAGAACCTTCAAGCCTCATCAAAACCAATAAATGTCTAAAAGTTAAAAGTACTTGCGATAAAAAAAATTAATTTAAGCTCATCAATAGGGATGGCAATGGGTTGGACTTGGCTCCGATTTTACATACTCTGACTTTGCTCCGGATTTTAGTCGAACTTTTTTTTTTAGTCCACCTCCACTTGGAGTCGGATTATGCATACTCCAAGTTTTCCCCGACTCGAACTCTCGGACCTCCAACGGAGTCGGATTTTTATCAAACTTTATCATTGTGTACTAATGATTTAATGCATACGAAGTTAACAAAATATATTTTTTAAATACAATTTAACAAAAAAATATGTACTTTGAATTCAAGTTTAACATGAGAAATATTCCTAATACTACAATTTAACAAAATTTTCTCGCATTTTTGGCGTATTTTATTTCTCTTGATCTGATTTGTCGTATTTTGATTGAATGATCTAAATAAAAATACCAAGTAGTTTTTCAAAATCGAAATTTACAATTAGTATTAGAGAAAGAGCTTGAATTGGTCACGTCTAGAGTTTTAAAGGAAGCAAAATATTATTACGTGTGATAAACACGATCACCATCATTTCCAATTACAACTTCCATGAAAACAAATAATAATAATTTTAAATCCAATTTCATAACCTCATACGGATGATAAACACGATCACCATCATTTCCAATTACAACTTCCATGAAAACAAATAATAATAATTTTAAATCCAATTTCATAACCTCATACGGATGATAAACACGATCACCATCATTTTCCAAGTTAAACTCCTTTAAAATTATTTGAGGTGTCTAAGCCTTAAGTGACATACAGCATCATATTATAGAATGAATACAACATTACTTTACATAACCAATTACAAAAGTATGGTCTAAGCGTGTACATAAGTAGCACGAGAATCCAACACAATCACTACACGTATTATTACGTGTTCACACATCGCATCCATTCTATGCCACAAGGCATCACTATACTTCATAATATTAAAAGATTAATCCATAAAACCCAATGTTTCTTAATTTTAAAAACGACCAGTAACTTTACAGTCCATTTGGACAATTTAGAAAAACGACCAGTAACTTTACCGCGTCTGAAAGGTATCACTAATGGAAAAAACCTCATTTGCTGCGGTTTTTTGGCCATTATTTGCTGCGGTTTTCCCTCAGAATGTCGTATAAAACCTATAATATAATATAAAATTAAAAGATTAATAAACATTAGATTTTACCAATAATAATAAATTTAAGAACATAACAAATACTTATGGCATCTATATTTTCGACTCCAACCTCCTTCACGGATTTTAAGATATCGTCCATGTATTTGAGAGTGTAGTAGCAGCAATCAACGGAATTAGAAGGTTGTCGAAAGCACTAAGAGAAAATAGATATTAGTGCCAAACAGTGGCGGACCCAGCTAGGGGCAAGGGGGGCAGTGGCCCCCCCAATTTGAAAAAAATAAATCAGATTTTAAAAAAAAATTATTTTTTGCGACCACTTAGCGACCACCTGGCGACCACAATTCCCGTCGCTAATCACCTTTAAAAAACAAAAATAAAAACGGCAGCCTTCCTTCTCATTTCGAAAACAAACCAAACCCTAAACGTTGTTCGACATTCGACAGCCTTCCTCTTCCTCTTCCTCTTCCAAATCTGAAATCTCCACCACCACAGCCCACAAACGGCAGCCTTCCTCTTCCTCTTCGTCGCCAGTCGCCACAGCCACAGCCTTCGACATTCGACACTACAGAGTCACAGACACTCAATTCCATACTTCCTCTTCGTCGCTCACAGTCACTGACTGTTCTTCCTCTTCGCTACTCGCTTCCTCTTCCTCTTCTCTTCAATTCCATACTTCGACAGAGGACAGACACGACAGTACACTTCGTCACTTGTGAGTTCCATGCTTCCATTACTTATTTAATTGTTAATTTGTAATTGTGATTGTTAATTTGTTTAATTGTTTCATAGCTTCATTAGTTCATTGTTAATTTGTTTAATTGTTGATCTTTGATTCTTGATTCATTGGTTGTTTAAATTATTGTTTGTTTAATTGAATAATTTGTTTGGTTCATTGGTTGCAAGTTGTTACTTGATAGTTTGAATAATTAGATTGAATAATTGAGTCATATTTCTAATTTAATTAGGAAATGTCAAGTAATTCAAGTTCACCTTGTTCGAAAAAGTCAAAAGCAAAGGGAAGACAACCCGATCTTCGTGAATTATTGTTTAAAAGAATGAAATCCCAACAAACATTTAACGAAGGCAATGAATCTTCTCCTTTAAGTTCCCCTCTAAGTCCTCCTTTAAGTTCCCCTCCAAGTGAAGATGTTAATATGGAAGTAGGTGGTTCAAGTAGTTGTGATGAACCATTGGATGATGACTGGGTGTATGATGTTGAACTTCTTCCTCATGACCCGGGATTGAGGAAAAACATAATGGATTATCCCCCTAATGAAAGAAATCCGGTTAGGAGAGCATATATTCTTAAAAAACCTTGCCAACGCAAAACACATGATTTCCCTCAAAGTAATATCTCCGATAGGTTACGCCGTTTTAGTTTGAATTGGTTCAAAAAATGGGATTGGCTTGAATATAGTGTTGAAATGGATGCCGCATTTTGTTTTGTTTGTTATTTGTTCAAAAGGGATGTTGAAATTAACAAGGGGGGTGATGCATTTGTTGTTGGATGGTTTAGAGCGTGGAATAAACCTGAGAGGCTTGAGAAGCATGTTGGAGGAATTAAAAGTGCTCATAATATTGCTTATGAGAAATATGTGAATCTAAGAGATTCAAAGAAGACATCAATTGAATTTGTATTTGATAATGCGAGTGAGGTTCAAATGAATGAATATCATATTCGTTTGAATGCATCCTTAACTTGTTTGAGATTTCTTTTGGGCCAAGGTTTGGCATTCCGGGGACATGATGAAAGTGAGGAGTCATATAGTAGAGGTAACTTTATTGAGCTTTTGAAGTGGTTGGGTGGGAAGGTTGAGAAAATAAGAAAATATACTTTCCAAAATGCACCCAAAAATTGTCAATTAACATCTCCCAAAATTCAAAAAGACATTATCACTTGTTGTGCAAAAGAGACTACTAAGCGCATAATAGAAGAGGTTGGTGATGGTTACTTTTCTATTTTGGCCGATGAATCAAGCGATGTGTCTCAAAAAGAACAACTAGCTCTTGTTTTGCGGTTTGTTAATAGAGAAAATGGATCGGTAGTGGAACGCTTTTTAGGCATTCTACATGTGGGTAATACTACCGCTTTGTCTCTTAAAAATGCCATTATGTCGTTGCTTATGGAACATTCATTGAGTCCTTCCATGATAAGAGGTCAAGGGTATGATGGGGCAAGTAACATGAGGGGTGAAATCAATGGCCTCAAGACTTTGATTATGAATGATAATCCAAGAGCCTATTACATTCATTGTTTTGCTCATCAACTTCAACTAACTCTAGTTGCGGTTACTAAAAACAATGTTAATTGTACTTGGCTTTTTGACGTACTTGCAAACTTGTTAAATGTGGTGGGAGCTTCTTGTAAGAGAAGAGACCTTATTCGAAAACACCAAGCTCAAGTAGTGGCTCAAGCTTTGGAAGTGGGGTAAATTGAAAGTGGATCGGGTTTGAATCAAGAACGTGGTTTGAGTAGGCCGGGAGATACACGTTGGGGATCTCATTACAAGTGTCTAATAAGTACTATCAACTTGTTTCCTTCAATTGTTAAAGTGCTTGAGGAGATTGGAGAAAATGGCTCTCCGGATGATAAGCTCAAAGCTCAAGTTGTTTTAGGATCTTGGGAGTCCTTTGATTTTATTTTTATGGCTCATTTCATGTTGACTATTTTTGGCTACACTAATGATTTATGTGTTGCTTTACAAAGAAAGGAACAAGATATTGTGAATGCCATTAGCCTTGTTAAAAGTACAACGAATGTGTTGCAAAAGATGAGGGATCAAGGATGGGATAGTCTCTTAGGCAAAGTCATTTTATTTTGTACTAAACACGAGATTGATGTTCCATCTATGGATGCTCAATATGTACCTCAAGGAAGATCAAGACGTTTTGCTAAACAAGCAACAAATCTACATCATTTTCGCGTTGACATCTTTTTGGAAGTAATTGATTTGCATCTTCAAGAGATTGATAACCGTTTTAATGAGAAGAACATGGAGTTACTTACATGCATGGCTTCCCTGAGTCCTAGAGGTAACTTTTCATCTTTTGATAAAGAGAGGATACTTAAACTTGCTTCTTTATATCCCGAAGAGTTTTCATGCTATGATTTAACGGCTCTTGATCTTCAACTTGATGTCTTCTTGGATTCTATGCAAAATGATGAAAGATTTCATGATTTGCAAGATATCAATTCTCTTTCCATGATGCTTGTTAAAACAAGGAAACATGAGACTTTTCCTCTTATACATTTGCTAATCAAGTTGATGTTGATTCTTCCTGTTGCTACGGCAAGTGTAGAAAGAGTGTTTTTCGCAATGACGTTTGTCAAAAATAAGTTGAGAAATAGCATGGGTGATCAACTAGTGAATGATTGTTTGGTTACTTACATTGAGAAGGAAGTGTTTCTACAAGTTTCTGATGAAAAGATTATTGATCGCTTTAAAAATATGAAAACTCGAAGGATGAATTTGTAATTTTCATTTGAACGCTTGTAATTTTTTTTTTTAATATTTTGGAATGTAAAACTTTTAACATCGGATTTGATATTGTAAATTGTAAATATTGTTTCTATTATGTTTTCTATTTTTCTTTAAAAAAAAATTATTCGGACGACGATTAGATCATCCGAACGACGTGACGTTCGGATTTTGACCCCCCAATTTGAAATTCCTGGGTCCGCCACTGGTGCCAAAGAAGCATAAAAACGCATAAAATCGCAACTTAATACGTAATTTCTAATATACGACTATGATTTTCAATTCTAACCACTTCAACACAATAATATATACCAAATAATGTTGTGTGCCAAGTTTTGTATAAAACAAACCAAGTTTGAGCTACTTTATGCGCAAAAGTGCCAAAGAAGCATAAAAACGCATAAAATCGCAACTTAACACGTAATTTCTAGCATATGACAATGATTTTCAATTCCAACGACTTCAACACAATAATATATACCAAATAGTGTTGTGTGCCAAGTTTCGTGCAAAACAAACCAAGTTTAAGCTACTTTATGCGCAAAAGTGCCAAAAACGCTTAAAACGCATAAAATCGCAACTTAACACGTAATTTCTAGCATATGACTATGATTTTCAATTCTAACCACTTCAACACAATAATATATACCAAATAGTGTTGTGTGCCAAGTTTCGTGCAAAGCAAACCAAGTTTGAGCTACTTTATGCGCAAAAGTGCCAAAAACACTTAAAAACCCTTAAAATCGCAGCTTAACACGTAATTTCTAGCAAACGACAATGATTTTCAATTCTAACCACTTCAACACAATAATATATACCAAATAATGTTGTGTGCCAAGTTTCGTGCAAATCAGATACAAATGTGGTTGTATCAAATGAAGATACCAAAGGAGCCCACACAAGGCTGCATAGGCTGCATACAGACCTCACAGAACAGGTCATGGCTTTAGAACAGCACAGCAGCAAACTAGCGACCAGACCACGTTGGACGACACGTGAAGACCAAACCTATGCATCCAGGACCTAGGCTAAAGTGGAAATGGAATCTTGGTACTTGGATCTAGCTATCAAGGTGCTAAAACCATTCTAACAATCCTCGTGGACTCCTAGAAGCTGAGCTGAAGCATAATGTATATACGCTTCATACACAACCAAGGTGGCAAATTATAGATCACTAAAAGTACCGGCCAAGTACTATGTTGAGAACTAAGATTGCCGAATGGGTTCATTCCATCCGTACACAGTCCGAGCCTTAAATTACGAACCTCATCCCCAAAAGTCTTATGCAACCTATCAATACTCTTCCACTCCGGAGAATCAGATGGATGTGTTAGCAAGTGACCTTTCTTCACCCTATCTGCATGCCACCTCAAATTTAAAGCATCTTTCTTTATAGAAAACAAGCGCTTGAATCTAGGTATTATTGGAAGATACCACAACACCTTAGCCGGGGGCCCTTTAGCATCCCGAGCCCCTTTATGCTTATAGCGCGATAACCCACACCTAGGACACTCTTCTAAGTTCTCGTTTTCATTCCGATACAACACATAATCATTCGGACACGCATGAATCTTCTGGTACTCTAAGCCGAAAGGACACATGAGCTTTTTGGCATAATATGTCGACTTTGGAAGTTCATTTCCCTCAGGAAGCATCTCACCTAACGCTTCTAATAACATTGTGAATCTAGCGTCACTCCAATTGAACTTTGACTTAATGTTGAAAATTGTCAACACTGCTGTTAGTTTGGTGAACTTTGTACATCCAGGGTACAAAGGCTTTTGAGAAGCCTCTGTCAACAAGTCAAAAACACGAGGACGTTTTCCTAACTCATCCTCGACTCCCTCCATCATCTCATCAACACGATCCACATCCTCATCGACATTCTCTTCATTTGTCTCATACCCATCAACATGATCTACTACATCCTCATTGACATCGGCCACATTATTGACGTCCTCAACAACACTTATTCTCTTTGCAAACTCCCTCCTCACCATGCCAAACCCAAACATAATATTGAGGCTAAACCCACGTCAAAGTATGTGCTCCCTAAGGATATCAACACTATCTACCTTTGATACATTGCCACAACTGACACATGGGCAATAAAAATCAACTCCCCCGTCCTAACTTGATGTTCAACCGTAATACTACAAAATTCTAATACGCCATCAATAAATTCCGACGATTCAATGCTTCAATACATCCAAGAACGATCTTTTGTCATCCTAATTAGTGTGATTAATTAATTCAAAACAAAATTAATACACAACTTTTAAACATATATACTTAACGAACCCTAATGAAGCACAAAATTAAGTAATAATCATTCATTTAAACCTAATTAACCCAAATAATAATACAATGTTTTTTAAACTGTCCAAATGATGTTTATTGTACTAACCATAATTAATATTTATATATATTAACAACATATAAAAAAAATAAAAATAAAATCCGGATATTTCATGATATACCACTGAGTTTCTTCGAAATTCACCATATACCACACAAAATGTTTTAATTCACCATATACCATTGAGTTTTCGTCCGTTAGCACTGAATACCATTAATGGAAACTACCGTTAGTGTGCCGTTTGTGGTAAATTATTAATTCACCATATACCATTAATTTTATGTTTTTTGCGTCAAATACCATTTTTTGCGTCAAATCTGACGATAGCTGAAAACCTAGTTGCTGAATTTTCGGAACACGAGTCTGTGATGGGGTTGAACGTGATCCATTTTGGTTGATTTCTTTGTTGTTTTCCATTCTTCTACTATCTTTTTAATAAGGCTTTTAGTATAATAGGGCATCTCTGTAGGATAAATGAGTGCTTTACGAGCAATTGACTTGAATGAGCTTTGATCTTGGTTCATATCTTGATAAAACATGACATCTACTACCCATTTTTACAAAGGAGTACATGTTCCGTAATCCTTAATGTGCCCATGGTTGCAGCGTTTCTCAATATGCTTCATCTTAAATTCTTAATAAAGATAACTTAATCAATAATAAGATTGTAATCTTTAAAGCTGCTTGTCACGGCTCTTTTAAGTTTGCGGCTAAAGAGACATGCTGCATGTTCTCTGATGACTTGTGGGCTGAACTAGTTTTTCAAATTTGGTGAGGGATAGGCATGATCTGTAGACGAACTCATCCATGGTTGCACACCTCGAAACTTGCGTTTCATATGCTGGGCATAGAGACTAAATTTTTCTAATCATCTTTATTGCTTGTAAAGTACCAACTTATCTGGGGTTTCCCTACTTGAAGTGATGTCTTCTTTTGAATTTGCTTGTAAACGTAGCCTATTTTAGCCACGCGATGTCACAAACATGTATACTTGCGTCCTTGATGAGTTATGATGAGTTAGAAACATTCATATAGTAGCTTCGGATATCTGCCTTTTTCTATAGCATAGCTATTGTTACCAATGCAATTTTAGTGTGTCGTTTCTTGATACATACGGATATCAGCTATCGTCAGATTTGACGCAAAAAAAATAAATTAATGGTAGTGGTGAATTAATAATTTACCACAAACGACACACTAACGGTAGTTGTCATTAATGGTATTCTGTGCTAAAGGACGAAAACTCAATGGTATATGGTGAATTAAAACATTTTGTGTGGTATATGGTGAATTTCGAAGAAACTTAGTGGTATATGGTGAATTTCGAAGAAACTTAGTGGTATATCATGAAATATCCGAAAAATCACATTCATAAACTTGGACAACTAATTAACATTCATATCAACAACTCATTCAATTAACCATAAACAACCCTAATTAAACCTAATTTACAAACTAGAAATAAATTATGATAAATTTAAAACTTAAAAACCACACACATTCATAAATAAAATGAAGAAATTACTTAAAAATATAAGAAAACATGATATATATGATAAATTTAAAACTTAAAAACAACAACATACACATTCATAAAGTATGACAAATTTAACCTAATTTACAAAATCAAAATGAAAAAGATACCTTGAATTTCGTGGGTTTTAGTGGGTTGTGTATAGACCTGGGAAAACGGTCGGTCGGTCGGGTTTTGGGTCGGATCAATTTCGGTCGGGTCATTTTCGGGTCGGGTCAGTTTCGGATCAGGTCAGTTTCAGGTCGGATCACTCTGGGTTTCGGGTAGGTTCGGATTGACCCAACGGGTTACCATAAAACATTAGAATATCCAATCGACTAATTCAACATAAAAAAAATCATTAAAATGTCTAAAAAAATCATTAGAGAAATTACATGTACGATTTTCAAAAAATAGTTGGTATGTCAGGTTCATTTAAGTGCAAGAAAAATAGGGGAATTAATACTTATTTTGAAAGACTTGTAAGATACACGCTTTATAAAAGTTATTTTGTTTATTATAATTGTAACGTTAGATAAAAATGACGTTAAAATTATCTTCACAATTTTCATGTTGGAAATATATACAACTAAGTACTTATTTCGTCTTATAAGATACGCGTTTTATAATTTAGGGTAGCGACATTCGTTTTTTGAAAAGCTCATTCAAACGTGCGAAACGTTCGTATAAATTATATTGATTTGCTTACTGAAATGTAGAAGAATTAAAAACTCATTTGACTGATTTAACAAGATACATGTATTCAATTAAGATGATTATAACGTCCTGTTTTTAAAGAAAAATAATTACGATGGCTAAAAAGACGTTAAATATGTGTTTTTTGAGATTTATTGATGAGTTTTAGGGTTCAAGTGATATACTCAATATGTTGAGATACTTTGAAAACTAAAATTTTATTTGAAATGAATTCTAACATTGAAATTACTCTAAAAATTATATTAAATCGGTCAAAACGGGTCGGTTTTCGGCCGGGTCATTTTCGGTCGGGTAATTATCGGGTCGGTCATGTTTCGGATTAAGTCGCTTTCGGGTCGGTCGGGTTCGGGTTTTGTCGGGTCGGGTCCCGGGTTCATTTTCGAGTCGGATCAAATTTTCCCAGGTCTAGTTGTGTATAACCTATACAATGAAAAAAAATTAATATAAAAAAACTAAATTCCTTAAACATAATGAAGGTTGAAGAACTTAAATTAAGCTTGAAAAAAAAATACCTTGAAGATTAACAAGACTAAGCCCTAATTTCGTGGGTTTTTGAAGGAAGCAAGAATGGTGGGTTTCAAATGTTAAAGAAGAAGAAAAAGAACGAAAATGGTGGGTTTAGGTTGAAATGTTCGTTGGGTATGCGAAACTGAAGGAAGCAATGCAACAGTACGATGAAGAAGCTAAGACAAACGAAATTGAAGACGACAGACAGTACAACGATGAAGAAGCAACAGTAGCAATGTGCGAAAATGGTGGGTTTTAGGAGGGCTTTTGATACAACAGTAAGTGTGAATAATGGCTGCAAAGTTTGAAAGGCGGGTTTTTTAATTTTTGATACAACGTAACATATATATATATATATATATATATATATATATATATATATATATATATATATATATATATATATATATATATATATATATATATATATATATATATATATATATATATATATATATATATATATACAGTAGCTACTGGAACGTCACGTTATTTTAATTTTTTAGAAGCAATATTTGCTACGGGCTTCGAGGGAGAACCGCAGCAATTTCTTAGTAATGGCACTTAATTGCTCTGGTCATCGAACAACCGCAGCAAATAACAACAACATAATGAAGCAGTTAACAGTTATTTGTTGCGGTCACAAGCAAAACCACAGCAATTATTTTGGGTCAAAAGGCACTCCGCGAGGCGCAGAGTTGGGTATGTCTGCCTTTAAATTTTTTCTTCACTTTTTTTTAATACTTATTTGTTGCGGTCCTTAGCATAACTGCAGCAATTAATTGTGCTACTGAGTATTTGCTGCGGTCAAGCCTTAAAACCGCAACAATTAATTGTGTTTTTTTTCTTATTCTTTTTCCTATTTATTGCTGCGTATATACAAACACCGCAGCAAATTGTACGCAACAAATACGTTTTTTTTTCCACTAGTGTATCAATTACGTTGGGTACTAAATTTCATAATTTTCAACGCCTATTTACTACTTTAATTAATTTTAGCGTTTAAGCAACTTTTAATCCAGTCAGGAGTGAAACGACGAATAAAATGCACCCAAACCGGGAAGGCTTGAGGTACGACTCCCGAGGCAAAAAATATGTAAATCCTTTATCTCATTTCATAAATCAATGGTTTTAAATCACATCGCATAAACCATAACACGACAACCCACGTTATCAATCTTTAATCAAAATAATGAAATCAACTAAACTTATAACAAATTTCATAAAACAAAATATTCATATTCATATACACAAAATTTCATTACCATAAACATTGTTGAAACAAAAATCTAAGCATTCTTTAAATAAACATATTTACAACACCTATACAATTTTTTTTTCCTATGTATATCACATAAATCATGAAAATAATTATCTTCTAGCAAATTGAAATTTTGCTAAAGAATTATGAATTATGATGACTAAATCAAATAAAAGTCATAAACATAATTCTTTTAACAAATTGAGATTTTGTTAAAGAATCATGATTCCATGAAAACTATACCAATTAAAAGTATAAACATAATTCTTCTAACAAATTGAAATTTTGTTAAAGAATTATAAATTGTGAAATTTATATCAAATAAAAGCAAAAACATAATCCTTCTAACAAATTGAATCTTGTTAAAGAATTATGAATTATAATATTAATAAAAAGTATAAAAGTAATTCTTCAAACAAATTGAAATTTTGTTATGTAGTGTTTGGAAACAAGTATTTCCTTTCAAATTATGAATTTCAATTATGAAATCATAAATAAAGAATTTGAGAACGACAAGGTTTGGGTAGTCATTCTCAAATTCTTAACTTTAACTACTTTAAAAACAATGATGGAATTGGATTTCAATCCAAATTTGAAAATTATTGATTTGCCAACAATAAATTTGAGTCCATTCCAAATTTTCAAATGAAATTATTGTTCCCAACCATGACATTAAAGAATTATGAATCATTAAAACAAAATCAAATAAAGGCATGAACAAAATTTTTCTAACAAATTAAAGTTATGTTATAGAATTAAGAATTCATGAAGGCTTACAAATTAAGAATCAAAGGCTTTAAAATAAAACTCAAACACCCAAAACTAACCCTTGATATTTTTTTTTTTATCTTTTTCTCTCAAATTTTCGAATGAAATAGTCCTAGCATAAATGCTTAGGATAATGCCCTTGTTAATGACCATTACTTATGTAATTAGGGAGGAGTTACATGAACTCCTCCACCCTTAACATAACAGGCCAACCCTTGGCCTTTTGCATGTTTTTATTTCTAATTAAATTAATTAATTTCTCAGTTTAATTGTAAGAGGTAAAAATTATTACGTGATAAACTTGTTATACGACGAAACGCACGCACAACAAATTATAAATGATGACAAAATGCACGTACATTTATATTTTTAATCAGCAAAATATTTATTAAATAATTTTTAATCGATATTTTAACGGGGTATTATAGTCTCGATTTTGAAAAAAAAAAAACTGAAATGCACCAAAAACACCAAAATACCAAACCAAACGTAATGTCTCAATTAAGCAAGCAAAATCACATAACGAAATAGTAATGGAGCCATATAATGGGGAAAACAAGAATAAAACATCTAACTATCAGTGTTTTCATTACTTGAGTATGATCCTAAATATTTAAATTTGGTTGTACGTAACATCTTAAGTAATTTTAGTTAGAGCGACTTATTTACTACTCTTTTTCCTCTAAATTCACCTTTTAATCTAGTATCCTCACATTGACGTCCTCACCAGTTTCCACCATAAGTACAATATCATCAACAAATAACATGCACTAAGAAATGCGTTTTTGAATAATATAGGCCAACTCATCAAATATTATAGCAAATAAGAAAGTACATGGGGTCGATCCTTATACAAATCCACTTCTATCCGAAAAGCCTTTGTTACATCCATGTGTGATTGAATGCTAGTCGTGACTTCAGCATATTCAATACCTCCGCTTATCAAATTTTTGATGGTACTACAAGCAAAAGACATTTCATACAAGTATTTCCATATAAGATTAACAAGTAACATCCTTATACTTAGATATTTAGCCTAATCTTTAAGAGAACTCCACACAAACATTCGAGAACTTTCAGTTTACACTTACCATTGAGAAGGAAATTTAGTCCCACCTTGAAAACTCGATATCCTTTTCACTTTTAACTAACAGCATCCGTAATTGATTCTCAATATCTAAAATACTCAAAAAGTGATACGTTAAGTTTACAACTAAACTAAGTTGAATATTTTTATTTAAGTTCAAATGAATTCTCTTGTGAAACATATTTATCCAATCTTTAAAAATGGTCATTTTTTTCATTGTGTCGCCATCTTTTTTAAATGAAATTACTTAAATGCCTTTAAATTTATTTTAAATTATAAAATCAACCATTATTATTATTAAACTAAAATTATTAATAATAATTAAATTAAAATAAAAAATATTAATTTTAAGAAGAAAACAATTTTTAATAATCAGAAAATAAACCTAGTCACACGTTTTGTGTTGAAATTTGATACATATTCACTCTTTTGGCGATAATGTTTGATAGAAAAATTACATTAATGCAAGATTTGCGGCATTATAACCTAGGCTTCAAGATCTTTTCAATAATTTATTATATACCCGATTCCAATAACCGAGCGAGAAATGACGATCGTTTAAAGTTTGCTTGTGTTGAAATATGATACATGTTTAATTGTTTAGCCATAACGTTTTATAGAAAAATTGCATTAATGTAAAGTTTGAGGCATTAGAGACTAGACTTTAAGAACTTTCCAACGATATATGATATACCCAATTCCGATAATCAAGCGAGAAATGACGAGCGTTTAAAATTTCCAGTGATTTTTAGTACATCTAGTCGCATAAAACCTGCGATTGGACAACGGTAGAGTCGCGTAAAATATGCGACCGGACCGCAGTACCAAAACATGCGACTTCACTGCGGTTTGATCGCGTGTTTTACACGAATCTACCGTGATCCGGTTGCGTGTTTTACGCGACTCGACCGCAGATCGGTCTGTGTTTTAATCGACTGGATCTACTAAAAATCACTGCAAACTTTAAACGGTTGTAATTTCTTGCTCAGTTATCGAAATTGGGCATATAATATATCTTTAAAAAGCCCTTGCAGTCTGGTTTCTAATGCAGCAAACCTTATATTAGTGCGATTTTCTATAAAAAGTTATAGCTAAATATCAAATTTCAACACAAAAAACATTTATCGATCGTCATTTCTCGGTCGGTTATCGAATTTGGACATATTATATATCATTGGAATGATATTGAAGTCTAGGTTATTATTCCGCAAACATTACATAAATGTAATTATCCTATCAAATGTTATGACCAAAAGAGCGAACATTCATCAAATTTCAACACAAGCAATTTGTTTTGAAATTACCAATCATTATCGATGCTTACCAAATCATTTTGGTGATCATTTTCATTTGTAATAGTATTTTGATATTGAATTTTAGTTCAAAGAGTTTCTTTTAGAGAGAAGTTAGAGTGATAAAGTTATGATATTTCATTAAGGGCAATATTGGAATTTCAATATGTAAAGTGTGACGATATAATGAAAAAGGTAGCAATTTTCAATAATGGCCTCATCACCTCACTTGTCTAAATTTATAAGCTTTAAATCATTAAAATCCAGATAAAAGGAATAAATCTTGTTAAAAGTTAACCTAAAAAGTATACACAACGATACAAATATCTAGATAAGTAACTAACTACATAAACAAGAATACTCTAGAGAAATACGATTATTTGAGTTTGCACTTTAAAACTCAAATATAAACAGCTTTTTGAGGCAAAAGGTGTAAACTGAAATGGACAGAGGAAATATGTAGTTTTGAAACACACTCACAAATTCATTAATTGACAAAAAGACTAACAATAGTATAAATAAGACCAACACTAGTATAAATAGGTTGTTTGGCTTAGTAAAGTTCATACTGCACCAATAGTTCCCGTTTAGAATATTCTTTTTTAGAGAGAGAAATGTGATTAAGATTTTTAAGACACGTATAGATGATAAAATACATCCATGTGAGATCTCATTAAATTCGTGTTAATGTATACTTTTTCATTATATATTTTTTATAATTTTTTATGATGCGTATTTAGAGATAAGGCTCAAAATTCACTTTGAAAACTGTGCAAAAAGTAAATGAGAAAAACAAAAAAGAACGGAGGGAGTATGTGACAATGTGAGTGCATAAGTGATGTACGCCTTAAAATGAGAAGTGTGAGAGATAAGTGACATATGAGCTCACATGAAAAAAAAAAGTAAAAAGCATATAGGTGCAAAATAAGTGTTCCACCGCAAATATAACAGTACATTTCATGATGTAAAAAATCAATTTAATTTATAAAAACTCATAAAATGCAAGAAGTTATTAATATAAAAGTATATACAAATATAAATTTTATATTAAGATGTAATTACATGTTATCAATATAAAATTATAATATTTGTTACAAAATATATAGAGACTTTCATAATAAATAGCGCCTTTCAGTGACTAAAAGCGGTTGTGGCTCTATGGATAGAGCATCTGTAAGTTGACTAGAAGGTTTCGGGTTTGACCCCTACTGGGCGCAAGTGTCAGCTGGGGCATCCTCTTTACTCCCTCCTTAAGGGGAACAGATATGGTTTGTCCGCATCTTTTAGGAAAAAAAACCTTCACTCGAACCCTGCCTTGTGCGGGATACGGGGAGTGTCCTTTACCTTTATATTGCTTTAAGTCAAAAAATTTTGGTTGTTAATATAAGTATTAATTAAAGTTCTCATACTTTTTAAGCCAAATCTGGGTAATTTTCCAACAAAGTTATCATAATGATTCTTTATCATCCTCAAAATAATTTTTAATTATTATGTATCATTTATTTCTTGATGAAATATTTTATAAACTAAAATTTTAATGAAACTTTAATTGGAAATTTTATGTAGCTTTTAAATTTAAAAATATATATTCCAAGAAAATTTAATAGAACATAATTAATTGTGATATACTACTCATATATTAAGGAATAAGTTGATATTAACTTTGGTAACAATTATTCCATATAAAAAATCACTATGAGAATGACATATAAAATTTATAATCTTTTTATTAGATTGTATGATTTCCTCTGTTCTTTAAAGTTGTTTCCATTTGCTATTTTGAGTTGTTCTATTTGTCGTTTCAATTAAAAATATTTTTACTTATATCACAAATTTTGGACATAATTAACCTTGTTCATCCTCATTTTACTATTTTAATAATGTTTATGATCCCTATATTTTATCCACTAACTTCATTTTAACATTTTTATATTGTTTATGCTCCCTACATATTTCTCACTAACTTTATTAAAATATTTTTATAATAGTTGTAGCTCATTATATTTTTTCACTAACTTTATTTGAATACTTTTTTAATGCTTATAATCCCTACTTGTTCATGTCTTTCTAATTTGCTAATCTCACGGTTTTTAGGCCTACCTAACTTTTCTTTTCTAACTACCGAGATGTTTTCCATTCTGCTCACTATTTTTCTACTCCCTCCTAGTCTCTTTACTTATCCTATTTGGGTTGGGCACAAATTTTAAGAGTTGTGAGGGGACCACTTTAATGGTGTACTAGTGGAAAAAAACGTATTTACTGCAGTTTTTGTATATTCGCAACAATAAATAGGAAAAAGAATTGGAAAAAAAAAGAAACAACTAATTGCTGCGGTTTTTAACCGCAACATTTAAAGTAGGCCATTTGCTGCCATCACTATTGTTTGGGGCCAAAAGCGCAGCAAATAATGGCAAAAAAAAAAACCACAGCAAATAAGGTTTTTTCCACTAGTGGTGGTAGTTGGGGTATTTTAAGAGATTTGATTAATTCTTAATTTTTCCCTCCTTTTATTTAATTAAACTAGCTTTTTTCAATTCATTCAAATTTAAAGGAAAAATCGAAAATCACATTCCATTTCATTAAAATTACAAAATAACATTCTTTAATTTTTAATTAAAACACTACAAAAGCTCTTCATTAAAATTACAAAAATTACATAATGTAAATTACACATTAAAAAAATTAACTAAACTAATTCTTCAATTCTACGTTAATTTCTTCCACATTTTTTGGACCACAACAGATAATGAACAACCTTCGCCACATGCACATGCGGATATTAAATCTTTCATTGACTTCAGATTTAAAAAAACAAAGACGGTATGCATTTAGCATTTAAATTTGATTAATTGGCTATAAAGAAAACAACAATTTGATTATAAAATAAAGTCATCATAATCTGAAAACTTTTCCCAAATCAGAAACAAAACTTCACCAAAACAGCAAACCAAACAAGATTGACGCCACAATACAAAGAAAACTTTACAATGAACAAGTAGTTCACAAAACTTATAAATTGGCGCCACAATACAAAAGAGAACTCAAATTTTAGAAAAGCCAAAACCATACCAACATTTCAGAATGGCGCTACAAAGCAAAACAAGCCCCAAAACAAGCATTGCCTCAATAACTCCCTTTATAAAGGGACAATAACATTTATTAATTCCACCGACAAACATCATTTATTAGCTCAAGTTTGATCAAGATGGAAAGATCAAGAGATTTAGATGATTATTGTAAGAAACAATGCATGAATTACTTTTGTCTCTACACAATAAAAGGAGGAAAGGAGGCCAGCACATGGAGTAATGGGTGAACTTTCAAAGAAATTCAAAGTTAGTAGGAAGACCATATCAAGAATATGGGGACAAGTTAAGAAACAACAACAAAGTTCATTCTAATTAATGTAAATAGCAAATGGATTGGGAATAAATTATCTTTGATGATACAAAGTTTTGAAAAGGCCAAAGAAACAAGTCAAACAATAGTTGTAAGGGCCATGGGTGTAAGTCCAAGCACAATATGGAGATGGAAAAAGAAGTTCATTTGAAAGCACACAAATGCAATTAAACCATTACTAAATGACAAAAAAACTTGACAAGTTAGTGTTTTGTTTTTCAAGTTGTATTTTAGATAATGAAGGAAACAACTTTCAGTTTAATGGCATGTCTAACATAGTTACATAGATGACAAGTTATTTTACCTCACTAGGACAAAAAAATATATTATCTCACACCTAGGGTGGTAGAAACACATAGAGAATTTCAATCAAAACGATATGTGCCCAAAATCATGTTCATGTGTGCAGTGGCTAGGCAAGTATTTCAAATGATGATCAACCGATTTTTGATGGAAAGATAGGAATCTTTCTTTTTATATCTTAGGTACCAGCTCAGAGGAGTTCAATGAACAGGAAGAGAGGAGAGACAAAGACCAAACCAATATAATCAATCACTAAGAATTACATGAGGGATAAGATTGTGCAAAAGATATTACCAGCAATAAGAAACAAATGGCCTGAATGAGCAAGCAAGACAATATACATTTCAACAAGACAATGCTAAGCCACACATTTTAGATGATGATTTATGGTTTAGGGAGGTAACAACATTAGAGGGGTTTAGCTTTCATTTAGACCAAAAGCCCCTAATTCTCCACATATGAATGTCTTGGACTTAGGGTTTTTTTAGGTCTATACAAGCAATGAAACATCAAAAATCTGTATACAATTATTCAAAATTAGTTAAGGCTGTTAATTCTGCATTTGTTTAGATCACTTTACAAGCATATGAATTTGTTTAGATCACTTTACAAGCATATAAAATTGAATTAGTGTAGTTATAGACATCACTTTACAAGCCCCTAATTCTGCATTTGAGGCTTTACAACCAAATGCTTTGAATTTTTTTAGATCACTTTACAAGCATATAAAATTGAAGTGATAAAAAAATTAGGTGGTATAGATTATCACATTCCACTCATGAATAAAACCAAACTTGCAAGGGAAGGAAGACTCCCAAATTATTTGAGTGAAAGGAAGGAAATAATTTACAAGTCATTGCGCTATTTTTGATACAAAGGTTGAAAAGAGCATGTTTGAAGTCATTTTTTTTACTTAGGCATCAATGATGAATAGTATTTTCACCAAACAACAGAAGTAACAAAAGCACCAACAACTGAACTAACAACAAAAGCAACAAATTAAGCACGAGCTAATCAAAAACAAAAGCAACAAATGACCCAACAACTGAACCACCAACAAAAGCAGGACATGAACCAAGAACTGAACCAAAAATAAAAGCAACAAATGAACCAATAGTTGAACAACCAACAAAAGCAGCACCAACATATGCAACATATCAAACATCAACTTAAACACCAGCATATAAGTAGCAACACTTTTGCATATTAGATGGGTAAACAACTCACAAATCACAAACAGGAGTATACTTTTTGGGTTACTTGTGAATACTCACTTTTGGGAATTTTTAGATAAAAAAAAGTTTAGTTATAGACATCATGTATTAGATCTCATCAAGTTGTTTGACACTAAACATGTTTTTTAATGGAAAGTAAAGCATTAACTCATTATCAATGGCTTAAAAATAAAATCAGTTGAATGTCTCTTAGAGAACAAATTGTTCTCATCATAGAGAAAGCATAAAACACATCAATTGCCGGATAAATCCGACAAAGAACATAGACTCCAAAACTCTAAGTTTGGTGGCTTATGAAATCAAAATCCTAGATTGGTGGCATAAGACGTAATTTTAGGGTTTACAATAGTTAATAATCAAATTGTTTCCGTTAAATATATAAAATCATTGGGCAAAAAGAGGTCTCAAAATCATCACAGACCATAGACATGCATAAAACCAACCAACAAAAAAAAAAAAACAAGATCATCACAAGTTAGGAGGAAAGATAAATCCACATACAAGAGAAGGGTCTATGTACATCAAAATCAGACTTAACATCATCATCAACGAGTGATGCTTCATTTGAAGATCAAAAAACATTATCTATAGCTGGTAGAGCTAGTTGTAAATCAAACATACCTTGAATATCTTCATGCTTCGAATTCAACTCCCTTCTCCAATTGGGATCCGTTTCTACAGAAATGGTAGGAGAAGGAGGCACATAAGCATAAAACGAAAAACAAGGATTTGGAGGACCAACAAAATAATTTTTCTCTGATGAAGATAACCAAGAAAGACAAGATTTTGGTGAACCTATAATAATAAACCCATATCTACAAATAACAAAAGGAAATAAACACGAACAAAACTGATACAACCCAGTACAACAAATTAGGGTTTTAATGAGGAGGAACATGAACAGTTCAGAGGACGGACATGAATGAAGATGAATGCTTCAACAAATTAGGATTTTAATGAGGGGGTGGGTGGGTGAGAAGAGGAAGAGGAAGATGAAGAGTTTTGAGGAAGGGTATGAACTAAGATGAATGTCAGTTGAAGATGATGAAACGGCACACATTAGCTTTTCAATGAGGGGATGAGTGAATTAGTTGGGGGGGGGGGAGGGGGGTTAAGATTAAATAGAAATGGGAATAGATAGGGAAATTAATTAGGGTTAAAGTATTTAACGAGTTACATTAGTTAGGTAAGTAAGGTTAAATTTGTAAAAATACAAGGGCCATAAAGACAAAATAGTTCAAAAATTTACATCAAAAATAGAAATGGAACAACTAAGGTAAACTTACCAATAAGAAAATGGGCAAGTAAAGAGAACAGAAGGGTGTATGATATATTACCTTTCTAAAATTTTGAAAATTTGTTAGAAAAAACTAAATATTTTGAAAAGATAATATATGTGCTCTAACAAAGTATAAAAGCTTCTGAAAAATGATATTGATGTGTACATGTGTAGATTGTATGGACTTATTGCATAAATGTGATCAGAACATATATTTCAAATGTTTTTCAATATTCAGTTTTCCATGTATTTTTAACTATAACTTCCTTTAGTGTGTTTTAGTTATAATTTCTTGATGATATATACTGCATCCACATGATATAGTTGTCTATTAGGAAAGTATATTAGAAAATATATGTAAATATTTTTACCGTTAATATGCTGATTATGTGAATAATTTGTTACCTTAATTATAGCCTTGTAAATAGAAAACCCTAAAAGGTTTCTCTATAAATAACAGTTATGAATAATAATGAAGGAAAAGGGAGAATTCCTAAATCTAACATGGTATCTAGGCATGGCCACGGGGCGGGTTACCCGGAACCGAACCGGTCCCGAACCGCTTGGAACCGGAACCGGAACCGGAACCGTTTGCGACAGGTTCCGAACCGCCCCGAACCGTGAAACCGCCGGAAAAAAGTCGCCGGAACCGTGAAACCGCCGGAAAAAACCGTCGTGAACCGGGCCAAAAAACCCGCGGGTTGGAACCGGAACCGGTCCGGGAGAACCGGTCCAACGGTTCCATGGAACCGGTTCTGGAACCGGAACCGGGACCGGTCCGGTTGAACCGGCTCAACGGTTCCATGGAACCGGAACCGGGACCGGTCCGGTTGAACCGGCCCACCGGTTCCATGGAACCGTTGAGCCAAACTAGCCGTTGGAATCCATCCTATAAATACTCATCACTTTCAATCATTTTCATTCACAACTCATCTCTTCTCCTACTCTCTCTACTTAATTCTTTAATTACGCAATTATTCTCTTAATTACATAATTAGTCTTCTAATTATTTCTTAATTTAGTTAGTTACATAATTAATCATTTATTTATTTCTTAATTCTATATTTCTATTTTTACTTCTATACTATCAATCATGTCTTCATTTTTGAAAAGAGCCACAAAAAAAGTTACTAAAGTGGCAAAATCATTAGGAGGTTCCAGTTCCTCCAAAAGAAAGGCCACTTCTACTCCGTCGGTATCAACAACACCCTCCATTAGTAATTATAATTATGAACCTAATTATCCGGAAGGGTACGACCCGGAGTTACATCAATATGCAGAAGAAGTGGAAAAAGATATACAAATTGAAGAAGAAGAAGAACAAGAAGAAGAACCAACGACCCCAATTGGGGTACATATATCTCGACAGTCATCAACAAGATCAGATGAAGAACAAGGAGAACAACAACAACAAAGACAAGCTCGTGGTAAACGAGTCAATTTCCAAACTATCGGTTAGTTTTATAATTTTATTCTTCAAATTAATTAAACTTTAAATTATTTATTTATTTAATTATAGTTTTATAATTTTAAATTATTTATTTAGATGAAGATGAACCAGTAAGACAACCTTTTCCGGCAATGCCACCTTCTAGTGGTAGAGCTGTTTCACATGTGTGGTCGTATTTCACAAAAGAACCAACCGAGAATCCAGATATGTTCCTATGCACTTGTCAAATTTGTGAAAGTCAAGGAGTAAAGCCCTTAGTTTCATACAATTTCGCCAGAGGTAAATACTTTTTAAGTTTTTTATACATACATAATACATTCATACATTATATATTCATATTTTATAAACATTTATTTATTGTGTTTTGTGAATACGTGTTAGGTGGTGGAACGGGATCTTTTAACAAACATTTGGCAAAGAAGCATGGAATCACAAAAGAAACTCATGCATCAAGCGGCAGCGGGACCACAAGTGGAAGCCGACAGACACAATGGGACATTCCCAACACAGGTATGCCTTTTAGATATAATCGTAATGACATGATTGATGAATTTTCTAGGTATGTAATTTGCGATGAATTGCCTTTTAACCACGGTGAAAGTAGGGCATATGAGCGTCTCACTAGACAACAATTGCAACCACAATTTAGAGCAATCCCTAGGAACACTCTTAAAAGACGAACAATTAAATTATACGAATCAATGTGCTATGACCTAGTTGAAATGTTTAAATCGTTTAATGGTAGGGTTAGCATAACAACTGACATATGGTCTGCTCCCCCACATTTAGAATCTTATATGTGTGTAACAGCACACTGGATAGATCGAAATTGGATTATTCAAAAAAGAATAATTGCTTTTGAGACTATGCCAGAAAGACACACCGGCGAAAACATAAAATATAGATTAATAGAGATATGTAGGGAATGGAACTTATTAGATAAAATATTTTGTTGTTCAACAGATAATGCAACCGCAAACATAAAATGTATAGAACTTTTATTTAACGAACCCGCCTTTAGTTTAATCCTTGGGGGTAGCTTATTACACATACGTTGTTGTGCGCACATAGTTAACTTATCTTGTCAAGTAGGTATAAAACAATTAAGTGAATTATTAGAACCAATTAGGGATATAGTAAAATGGCTTAGGATCGGAAAGATTAAAAGAAGATATAAACAATTATGTGACCAATACCAACTTAAAAAAGTGTATTGGTCATTAGATACTCCTACACGTTGGGG
>NC_080060.1:19141083-19168583 GCF_026212465.1 Amaranthus tricolor | reverse complement strand
TAGTAAGGCTATGAACATAGTGTCAACTTGTTGAGAAATATTAAAGTTACTTGTTATGATGTCTTGATTATAGTTCTTCCTAACCTTGAAGAATATAATAGATGATATTGCGATGTGATAAACTTAAGATTCGTCATTGTTGTCATATTAGCACTATATTAACATCGCAAGATCTAAGTGTGAATTGATATGTTGTCTTAAAGTAACATGGATCGACATAACTCAAATTGGTTGATGTAAAGAAATGATTCACACGATCCTTTTTTCTCTTAAATTGATGGGAAGACTAATGTTGTGTTGAGTTAATGATTTTGACTTGTATTGAATAAGTTATGTGTGTGCTAAAGTAATCGAAAACTCATGTTGAATGGGTGATAGTGGTTACTTGGGCATTTAGTTTGGTATGGCAAAGTAGTTTAGGGAACTTATTAGTTCTACTCATAACTTATATAGGTGCCCATTTCGTAAGAGGAAAGTAGAGCCTTAGTTGGGTGATTTTGTGACTTTTGATTGTGCAGTGACGCTTACATGTACGTACACGCAGTAACTAACCCTTATATGCAATTTGCTTTAAGACATTATTGTTTATTGTGATAATATACATTGTATTGAAACTATGAGATACTAGTGAGTACACTTTACATGATGAGCTATCGACTATGAACTCCTTGTGCTTAGAATAGTTTAGAGAATGAGAGTGTTAATAGAAGGCGAGAACTACCCCTTATCTATTTAAGAATTGGATTATGCCTTACTTGGAGTTAGAATGACTCCTTTAGAGGTGAATTTCATATTTTGATGAGTGGCTCAGTGGGTTTTGGCATGCTGCTATCCCAAGGCGCTCATTATTAGTCGAAAGTGGAAGTTATTCCCATCTGATAAAGTGTTAGATTATGATTAGTTGGTGTGACTCAACTGGATTATGTCCGGTTGATTTATTAGTCCCCTAGGTGAGGTTCGACGGGACCACCGTAAGGGGGGTATGATCATGCTTAGGTCACTGGGAGCTAGATGGCCGATACCGCCTCTTGACCGAGGTGTTACCATGCGGGCCTTGCTAATTACTGACGTGTACATGTTTGTGTTTATGTTTGTTTGTTGATGACTTTCTATGATTGTCCTGCTATGACACATTGGCCTTTGGTCTAATGTCGAGCAGCAGGAGGATCATAGACAGGCATAGCAGATACTGGAGCTTCTTTTGCATTGCATTGCATTTGGGGAGAGTGATGAGGGCGAAGCATAACCTATGTCATACCGCTGTCTTTCGATTTTGTAGCTCTTGTTATCTTTTGTAAACTTTGGTTGTATATGTTTTGTGATGAGGCCTTGTGTCCTCCCTCGTATATTTGTATTTCCGCTGCGTAGTTTATAACTCTGTATGGTTTTAAGGAGTTAAGTCTTTTAAAACGCAAACGTCGACACTGGAACAACGATCCATACTTGGCATGTTGATTTGAGAAGCTGGCGACGAATCATTCCGCCGTGACATAGTTTTGATAGGCCGTTGGTGCCTTTACTTTATTAGCTTCTAAATAACTTTTGTTTTTCTACAAAGGTGCACAGTTTTTAGGCAGATGCTGCCGAAATTTCCACTCATCTTTTTAAAGTTAATATTTAACGTTTATCTAAATTCTTTTCTTTTTCTTTTATGTAACACCCGAATTTCCTCCCGTCCTTTACGGTTTTGTTTCGTTAAGGGGTCAGAAATTCAGGGGTGTTACATGATTAGTCTCGAGCATCTACTTTTCAACCCACAGATCTTCCTATATTTTTCAACACTCTACAACTACATACTCCGGACTCTAATTGGTATATGGATACCGGTGCTAGTTTCCATATTATGAACAATTCAGGTATATCTTCTTCTATATGTAATTGGCGTAATTTAAATTCTACTATAGTAGTAGGTAATAGCAAGCATATACCAGTTATTGGATCTGGCACTACTTTACCTAAACCTCTTCCACGCCTCACCCTCAAAAATATTCTATTTGCACCACATATCATTAAAAATTTTATATTTATTAGATAAAATACTCTTGATAACTGGGTATTAGTAGAATTTGATCCTTTTGGTTTTTCTGTGAAGGACCTCCGGACGGGGAATATTATGATGAGATAGTACGGGGGACTTGTACTCTCTGTCTTCCACTTCTTCTCCTTCATCCAACTCAAATTTTTCTGTTCTCTCTCCTACTGTTTGGCATAACCGATTAGGACATCTAGTAGATCAAGTTCTTAGTTACCTTAGACATAAAAATTTTATTTCTTGTAATAAAGGGGTTTTGCCCAATATTTGTCATGGATGTCAGTTGGGAAAACATTTTCGTTTACCGTTTGTTTCTTCTACTACTCAAACTTATGCTCCTTTTGATATTATTCATATAGATTTGTTCACTTTTCCAATTCATAATAATAAAGGTTTCGTTACTATTTGTTGTTTCTTGATGATTATTCACATTTTTTATGGGGTTTTTCCGATAAATTACAAATCTGAGGCTTTCTCTAAGTTTTCTTACTTTCATTCATATGTGAAAACTCAATTTGGGGTGAGTATTAAGGCATTCCAGTGTGATAATGGTCGAGAATTTGACAAAGATAGTTTTACTCTTTTTGCCCACATTCATGGTATGATTTGGCGACATTCTTGTCCGCATACTTCTCCTCAAAATGGTAAATCTGAAAGAATGATTCGCACCATAAATAATTTGTGTTGTTCTCTTTTATTTCATGCCTCTCTTCCTCTCAACTTTTGGGTCGAATCTCTAGGCTACTTGTTAAATATTCGTCCCACTAAAGTTTTAAATTTTCTTACTCTAATCCATATCTTATTTCATAAGGTACCTTCCTATACACATCTTCGAGATTTTGGTTGTCTTTGCTATCCTAATCTTTTTGCTACATCACCCCATAAATTGAGTCCTCGATCCACTCCTTGCATTTTTCTAGGCTATCCTTCATCTCATAGAGGATATCGATGTTTGGATATCAAAACCAATAAAGTGATTATATCGAGACATGTTACCTTTTGATGAAAATATTTTTTCATATGCCTCTCAATATACTCCTCGTCCTGAAGATTATGTTTTTGAGTCTCCAACATGTAAATCTATTAATCAACCCAGTCCTATATCCAATTCTTCCATACATCCCTGATCCTATGTCTACTCATCCAGTGGTCGTACAATCCCGGGTTCAACATTCCCCTGTAATACCACAACCACAATATAACGATGAACTAATTTCTTCTACTCCACAAAATCCGCCCACTCCAATTGTTTCTAACCCAGACCAATTTGTCAATCCAGCATCTACACCTCATCCAATACACCCAATGCGCACACGTGCAAAGTGTGGCATTTACGAACCCAACACTCATTATACTCTCATTTCATCAATGTCATCTCCTATCTCTCCCATCCCTAAATCTTATTGATGTGCGCTTTTAGATCCTAACTGGTCTAATGCTATGCGAGATGAATACAATGCCTTGATTGCTACTCATACATGGGATTTGGTACCACGACAACCTCCTAATGCCAATGTGATTCTGAGTATGTGGGTATTTTGTCATAAGGAAAAATCTGATGGGAAGTTCGAGCGATATAAAGCCCCATTTGTTGCTAATGGAAAGGGACAAGAAGTCGGTGTTGATTGTGGAGACACTTTTATCCCAGTAGTTAATCCTACTACTATCAGAACTGTGTTGAGTCTTGCGGTATCAAGAAAATGGACAATTCACCAATTAGATGTCAAAAATGCTTTTCTTCATGGTGATTTACAAGAAACTGTACGTTTATATGCATCAACCAATGGGTTTTGTTGATCCTCAAAAACCTAAACATGTATGTCTTCTCCGGCGATCTTTATATGGTCTTAAACAAGCTCCTCGAGCTTGGTATCAACGGTTTGCTTCTTACATTTTATCACTCGGTTTTATTAATAGTAAGAGTGATCCATCCTTATTTATTTTCCGTTGTGGTTCTGAGATTGCTTATTTGTTGTTACATATATGTGGATGATATTATCCTCACTTGTTCCTCTGTTTCACTGCGCAAGAAAGTTATTCAAAAACTGAGTTCCGAGTTTGCTATGAAGATCTTGGTCCCTTGTCTTATTTTCTGGGTATTTCGTTTACTCGCACCAAAGATCACATGTTCTTATGTCAACAAAAGTATGCACAGAACATTTTAGCTCGTGCTAACATGTCGTCTTGTAAACCTGCATCAACCCCAGTTGATACAAAATCAAAACTCAGTGTAAATTATGGAAAACTAGTTGATGATCCGACGTTTTGTAGGCAAATTGCTGGAGCTTTACAATATCTTACCATCACCCGTCCTGATATCGCTTATGCTGTACAACAACTTTGCTTATTCATGCATGATCCCCGAGAACCTTATTTTCAAGGTATGAAACGTGTCCTACGATATGTCCAAGGTACTCTTTCATTTGTGCTCCATTTTACATCTACTCCTGCATCTAGTTTAGTATCTTACTCTGATGCAGATTCGGGAGGATGTCTTGATACACGGCGCTCTACTTCTGGGTATTTTGTATTCCTTGGTTACAATCTTATATCTTAGTCTTCTAAGCGTCAGAATACATTATCTAGTTCTAGTGCCGAGGCTGAGTATCGGGCTGTTGCAAATATTGTTGCTGAAACTGCTTGGATTAGAAATCTTCTTTGGGAATTGCATTGCTATTAGATAAAGCTACAACTGTTTATTGCGATAATATCTGTGCTATTTATATGTCTCATAATCCTTTCCAGCACTAGCGTACAAAACATGCTGAGATGGATATACATTTTGTTCGTGAAAAGGTCGCTCTTGGTCACATTCGTGTCCTTTATGTTCCATCCTCTTATCAGTATGTTGACATATTCACAAAAGGGTTACCACTTCCACTGTTCACTTCTTTACGGTCTAGTCTCAACATTCTTCAATTGCCTGCTTCGACTGTGAGGTGCATTAGGAAAGTATATTAGAAAACATATGTAAATATTTTTACTGTTAATATGTTGCTTATGTGAACAATTTGTTACCTTAATTATAGCCTTGTAAATAGGAAACCCTAAAAGGTTTCTCTATAAATAACAATTATGAATAATAATGAAGGGAAAGGGAGAATTCCTACATCTAATATTGTCAAACCACAGTATATTAAACAAGTGTGTTTAATTGTTTTGTATCGCCAATGTGTGTTGGTGCTACAAGTGAATTGAATTTGCTCTTATTGGCTCATCTCATTGTCAAACCATATTATTGCATTATTTTAATTTTATCCATATATTTCAACTCGTAATGTCATTCTATGTAATTAATATATGTCTTTATTTAATGCAAAATTTTCACTTTTCTAAAAAAATCATTTGTATAATAGTGCAATCAAGGGAACAAAGTGGCATAATGCAAAGGCAATAGTCATATAGCCATGCTCTCTTCGTGTTTAAGATTGTCTCATAAGCCATAAGTTTTATGGAAAATTATCAGAAACTACTACTAAAAATAATAGAATGTTTGTCAAAGATTGTATAGTGATATTTTGTGCTACTCTGTCCTGTATAATTTGAATTAAAAAAAAAGGTGATGTTAATTATTAAAAAGATGGATAATGGTAATAAATAAAGAGAAAGAATAAATTGTGTGGAAGAAATTAAAAGAGACTTAAAATGTATACATGAGATTAAAAAGAAGTGGTGAGCCATTGTCCAAAAATAGAAATGATTTAAATTTAGTTGGACGGACCAAAATGACAAATGCTACAAATCAATGAGAGAGAGGGAGTAAAAACTACCTTGAAAAAATTATTATTTTGTTAAAGACTACTAACTAACGGAATACATCTAAATTTTAATCAAGTAAAGCATACCCAAGTCCCTTGACTAATAATGTTGATTTCAAACTTTATCTTCATCTTCATTTTCATCATTAATAATTCCTACCCCATACACTTCTTCATCTTTACTTCCTTTCCTTAACATTCTGAAAAAAACCCTTCAATTTCTATCTTTAATTTCACAACTTTGGCACTAATACTTTTTTTGGTTTCCTTTTAATTTCTCTATGAATCACTTCTTATTTCTTAATAATTTGATTGCAGCGATTAAATAGGGTGAAAAGTAGTAGACTTAGTTCTTAATTTTAGGTTATCAACTTGTAAAGTCTTCTAATAGTCAAAAATCTATTGAAGTG
Source organism: Amaranthus tricolor (assembly GCF_026212465.1). NCBI lineage: Eukaryota > Viridiplantae > Streptophyta > Magnoliopsida > Caryophyllales > Amaranthaceae > Amaranthus > Amaranthus tricolor. Next base: position 19,162,383 of record NC_080060.1, on the reverse strand, counting down.
ATTATAGCTATATTTAACATGCAATAAGTTTCAATCTTTTTTCAAGAAATATGAGTTTTAGTTGTTAATGTGGTGGGATGAAGAACTGTTAAACTTTGTGCTAAAGATTTTAGAAAACTGAAGAAATGAATTATTTCATTCAATTTGAAATAGTGTACAAGGCAGCCTATTTATAGGCAAGGACACACTTACAAAACCAAGAAAGATAGTTATAACTAACTAACTAAACAAGAAGTTTGTCAATAAAGACTTCACAACAACTCCTTAGCAACAGAACACAACTTGCACATAAGTTGACAGCAACAACTTTCATTTTTAGCACAATAGGCTGCACACTTTCTGCACATGACCACATCAAGTTGTATACTACCTGCACACATATTCTAACCCACCCACCCCCCCTAATTTGCCAAGTAAAATCTTAAATTGAATGGAAGGCAAAATCATAGTAAAAACATCAGCTAATTGATTTTTTGTTGGAAGATAAGTCAAGTTTAAAATTCCTTCAACAATTTTTCCCTTGTAAAATGACAGTCCACCTCTATATGTTTGGTTCTATCATGAAAAAATAGGATTCTTAGCTATATGTATAGCTGATTGATTATCACAATGAATAGTTACAGGTTGTAAGGTAGTCAGACCAAGATCTCTTAGTAATCTAACAAGCCACACAACCTCAGAGGCAGCATTGGCAATAGCTCTATATTTGACCTCCGAACTTGACCTTGAAACAGTTAGTTGTTTTTTTGTCTCCAACTAATGGGAGAATTACCAAGCATAAGAACATAACCTGTAACTGATCTCCTGGTGTTTGGACAAGAAGCCCAATCTGATTCAGTAAAGGCTTATAGAACCAATTGGCTAGCTCCTTGCAAAACAATACCCTGTTCACATGTAGCATTGATATAGTTGAGAGTGTGTTGGAGAGCTTTCCAATGAGGAGTCCTAAGGGTTTGCACAGTGTATGATAGATCAGGTCTAGTATGTGTCAAAAATTAAGCTTCCCAATAAGCCTTCTATATAAAGTAGGATCATGAAGCAAGTCACCTTCTTCAGCAAACAACTTCAAATTCATAGGTAATGGAGTAACAAACTTAGGGAAGGATTAATACCACTATCCTTGAGAAGGTCCTTTCTGTACTTGTGTTGAGTAAGGACTTAGCCTTTGTCTGAGTGACTCACTTCAATACCTAAGAAATAATGTAAGGAGCCCAAATCCTTATAGTAAAGGTTTTGTGTAAATGTTGTTTGAGGAAATTGATTTCTTGGCTATTGCTTCCTGTGACCAAGATTTCATCTACATAAACACCTACCAAAGTGATATATCCATCAATATTCTAAGTAAACAAAGAATAATCATTCTTCGATTGTATAAAGCCTAATCCCTTTAGTTCTCCTACCAACTTGATTTGTGGGATTTGGAATGCCTTTTGGCTTTCTCATATATACCTCTTCACGGAGATCTCCATGTAGGAAAGCTTGTTTGTTCTATTCAATTTGTTTGTTCAGTAGGCTGAGAATTTGCCCAATTTGATCATCTGACATCTTAATCTCAATAGTTAAACCGGTAAGTTCTGAACTAGTGTTCTCAGCATTTGTAACATTGGCTGCTACTTTATTTTCCTTCCTCCATGAGTTGTTCTTGAATTTGGGAGAATATCCATGTAGTTTCCAACATCTATCTTGAGTATGGCCATTAATTTTGCAATGATCATAGAAGAAAACATTACTTTGCCTTTGGCCCCAAAATACTCTCCTTTACCTTTGAATCTACTGTAATAGCTCTCCCTTTTTTTAACTCTACAAACTATGGGGTCTTGATCATCAATGTTAACATTTTTTCTCATTTCTTGATGGACTTGTTCTAGTAACAAGATTACATAGGCCTCAACAGCAGTGGGGATAGGCTTCATGAACAAAATGTTATTTCTTGTTTGATGATATTTATTATGTAGTTTCATTAGGAACTGCACTAATCTCTTATTTTGTTAACTCTTAACAAACTTTTTTGACAAGTCACACTCACAACCATTACAATTGCATGATACAACAGGATCTAAAGCATCAAGCTCATCCCATATTCCCTTTAATTTGGTGTAGAACTCTTCAATACTCATATCACTGGTTTGAGTAATTTTGCTTAGTTCTTCCTTGAATGTGAAAGAGTTGGGCTGATGAAGATTGCCCAAAATGATACTCTAATTCATCTCACACTTCTTTGGTTGTCTTTAGCCATAATATGCTCTTTGCTATGTTTTCAGACACAACATTCATAATCCATCCAATCACAACATTATTGACACGATCCCAAGCCCTTCCATGTGAGGAACTTGATGTAGATCTTTTGACGGCACCATCCACAAAACTCATTTTATTTTTTCCAGATAAGGAAATGGACATTAAACCGTCAAATACTAAGAGTAACCAGCCAAAAACGTGCCAATAAACCGCCATTACGCGAACCGTGTAAAACTACGTGAGCCGCAAAATGAAGACATAACGCACTCCGCACCCCGCAGAAGTCCTACTGTTCGAGTCACTGTATTTCAACAATCTCCACCTTGATGAGAACACGTAGTCAACCACTACCTCATCAAACCATAGTGAAGCAAAACCATTCTCAAGCCAAACCCGATGCAAAGCTCAAGCATAAGCCATACATCCCGACAAGTCTCCAACCAAGACCCATCCCGATAAGTCTTCATCTAAGACCCATTCCGATAAGTCTTCAACTAAGACCCATCACATACTCGTTACCAAGTATAGCAACTCATAACGCTCAACTAGCATCACAAGTTCACTCATAATGCTCCATCTGCATCACGAGTACACGAGGCAAGCTCCACCTTGAGGTTGTGCACACCTCCACCTGTGAGCTCCCTCACACCGCCCCTAAGGGCCTATGCTAACGAATCCAGCATAGTAAAGAATCTACTAGGACTGTCAGACCATCCTACCTTCTTTACCTCTATCTTCATGTACGTGCATTCTGAAAGAAATCTGACCACACTATGCTTCTCCCGAACATCAAGTACCTGATCACTAAACACACAATCGTAGTACACAAAAGCCAACCAAGGTTGATCACAAAGAACCATCACCGAGATCAAGACATAATCAAACTCAGCGAATACAACTCAAGCTTCAACCGATGTAACAAAGCACTTAATATCATTCCCCTACATAAGAAACACAACAGCTGATCCAAGCAAACCTTAGAGAGAACTGATGCAATTATGAATAGCTCGCAATTTAACAAACAAAAAGAGCATAATTGCATCATAACATTGAAGAAAACCATCGAGCCTCCAAGCACTAAGTCCACTAAACTTGCTGGCCGTTATTTGTATGAGGGAGATCATCTCCAAATTGGACTAAACATCATCATGAAAGCATGGCCAGATTATGAGAAGGCAAGAGAAGACCTACCAGCAAGCTACAAGCAAAACAGAAACCCATACAAAAGCGCACAAACAGCAGAACAGCAAATACATCAAACCGCCTGCCAGCTCACCTTGCAAGCAATGGCGAGACTAGCCTGGTGCACGTTGGAGCATGAGAACCAAAGGGATGGCATCTTTAGACATGAGAGAAGAAGCCAAGACTCAAAGCTAGCACAGGGAGTCCTCATAGAGCCCACAAGATCAGCTCCAAGGTCGCATGTTCGACAGCTGTTTGATAGCGGCTGACTTTAGAATACATAGCTATTTCATGTTTCTATTTTAAGTTTCTTATTTTTCACGTGTTTGTAATAATAGGCACGGGGTAGTTAAGTTTGTTAAAACCCCTAACTAGCCGTTAAGAAAAGCTCTATATAAAGGGCATGCTCATTGTAATAGAATTCAGTTGTTGATTAATAAAAAAGTTCATTCAGTAATTGAGAGCAATTACAACTCTGAGTATCATCTTTGTGAGTGAAGCAAGGGAAATATTCAGCCATTTCCACGAAGGTTGAGAGAGTGAATCTCGACTTTTGTGTGAGGAGGAGGCCAGGAACCGAGTGAAGGTTTATTGTCTCCATCCACGACATAGAACCATTCATCCGAATTATTCTTGTCACCCTTCTGTTTTCATACAAAACAGAGGGTTTTGGTTGTTCTGCGTGTGTTAAGAGTGGTCTTGGAAACATTCTTGAAGGCATACAGCGGGTTCTTGGATCGACCATCCCCATACATACATCAAGAACAAATCTCTACCTGCCAGTGCCTCCACCCAGGTTGAGTCACAAACCTACAAATGACACTTCTGGCATGCGCAAAACAAGTACACATCACAGCATACTTCAAACACGGAACCATTACTCTAAACATGTAGACCGACTTAGTCTTAAAATGAGGTGATGTGATTGTGCTAAGTAACACTACCAGTCCATACAACAGTACCCACACTCTACTCATACGTAAAGTCATAGCAAACCACTGCGCCCGCTCACTATACTCTATTACGTGCTCATAAGTTGGTGGTCCAAGTGACTCCACAAAATTGGCTACCAACCTTGCCAATCCCACAAGGTTCAATGCATAACCTACCACACTTATAGCAACCAAAAAAACACTCTCTACAGCCAACCTATTAGACTTCTCGATAACACATATAGGTTTTTTTTTGAAACCCTTTAGATCGGCGGAATGTTACCTGTACTGACTCCTTTAAACTATCCACAGAGATAAAGATAGCACCAGAAATCACAGTCAGAGAGATACCTAGGTAGCATCAACACCATCAATCTGGGGTCGAACAGAAATGGATGAGGAGTTAACCTCATACTCCACCTCAAACTCGGTACCACTATCACCATAACTAGCTGCTGCAAATTACACAACAACACACCAAAGCCCTAACAAGACTCCAAATATGAGATAGCACGATACCCTACTGAGCCACACCACACACATTCTGGGCACCTCTAATACCGTGTGTAAACCCCGATCGAAAAAACTAATCTAGTATCTACTCAACAACCAAGTACCAGAGAGCATGCATAAGACTCTCCCTAACAAGGTCCAATTTGCTATTCCTGTAGCACCGTTCTGCAATGGTGTTATCCCATAGGTATGATGCCACAAAATACCTAAAACACAGAACATAACAAATCCATAAAACGAACTATCCAAATGTAGCCAACTAACCATCTTACCATACAAGTGATCATGAGCTTCAATGCTAAGCTCACACCCGTGTTTAAACGCAAACACCTAATGCTTGTCTTCCTCAAGGTAGGCATCCTTGACACATGTAAGACGATTCTCGATGGACAATTCCAGCCCTCTACTTTCACCCATATGACCATGCCTATCATAAATCGTCATCTCCTGGTGACAAGTAGAAGCACTAACAGCAGAACTAGGCAGCGTAACACCCTGAAAGACATACAGGGATTTCACCTTGACACCCTTAAGTATCAAATCCGAACCCTTAAAGAAACTCACTTCCCCATTGCTAAACTCACCCTTGAGCCCCAAATCATCTAAGGTCCCAAGCGATATCAAGTTCTTCTCCAATGCAGGAACATGCCTCAACTTAGTCAAAGCAACCCTTCTCCCATCACTAGTCCGAAATCTCATGGAACCAATACCTACTACTTCACATGGAGTACTGTTAGCAATCGTAACTGAAGCCCCAAAACAAGACTCATAAGTATCAAACCAATCCCGACGAGGACTCATATGGAACGAACTACCAGAATCAAGAATCCAGCTATCAACCAAATCACTAGACTCAACACAACTAATCAATGCTAAATCTTCCTCCGAATCATAGCTCTTGTTCTGTTTACTTTCGACTACTATGGCCTGAGATTTATTATTTAATTCTGGACATTTAGCCCTAAAATGTCCTGGTTCCTGACAGTGATAACATATTATGGTCTTAGTGTTGCTAGACCCATCTCTACTATGACAAGTATCCGGCCTAGCACCGTTACTATTGTTAGACCCCTTATTCTTTCTAGAATTTCTACCCGACCTAACAACTAACCCACTGCCATAATTCTCATTATCACCTGACGCCTTTTGACGCAACTCCCTAGTATATAAAGTGCTGCCTTCACTTCTTCTAGGGTCAACGAGTCTTTGCCAACCACAAAAGACTCCACAAAGTTCTCATAACTATTCGGTAGAGAAACAAGCAATATTAACGTTGCATCCTCATCATCTATCTTAACTTCTAAATTACGCAAATCTAGTAAAATAAAATTAAGATTTTCTAGATGATCCCTTAATGGCGTACCTAACTGCATCCTAAGGCTAAACAACCGCTGTTTCAGTAGTAATTTGTTGGTTAAAGATTTTGTCATGTATAGTGACTCCAATTTTAACCATAATTCTGCGGCCGTCTCCTGATCAGCAACCTCCATGATGATATGATCATCAAGACTTAGTAAGATGGTAGAATGAGCCTTCTCTTCCATCACTACTAACTGTTCATCAGTCCATCCGTTTCCAGATCCCGACGTAGACGCCACACTCTTTGGGATCAACAGATGCCAAATCTGCAACTGCTTTAATAACGCCTTTATCTTAATCTTCCATAGCCCAAAGCTATTCTTTCCATTAAATTTATCAATCCTTATTGTAGAATCTCCTAGATTAAACCTGAGCTCTTGAAGCCAATTGTTGTGCGACAGCGGAAGCAAAGATCGAAAACAATAATGAAACAATAAAGATTCAAACAAACAATAAAGAAAATCACACCGAGAAATTAACGTGGTTCACTATCAACGTGATAGCTACATCCACCGGTACCGAGAATATATTTTTCACTATAAACCGGGAGATTACAAAAAGAACACGAGAAACCACAACAATGGCTCTCCAAGCTTTTTCTCTCTTAGTTTTCCTCACTTTGTGTTTTGCACTGCATCCTATTCTAATTCTAATTACATGGGGCCTTTGTATAGTATACCTCATAATAAAAGAAATTAGGGTTAAGAAAATACAAAAAATCGTCAAATACTAAGAGTAACCGGCCAAAAACGTGCCAAGAAACCGTCATTACGCGAACCGTGTAAAACTATGTGAGCTACGAAATGAAGACAGAACGCACTTCGCGCCCCGCGGAGGTCCTACTGTTCGAGTCACTGTATTACAACAACATATTCTAACAAGAACCCTCGGTTGTTGAGGAGCTTAGAAAGGGGATTCCAATAGGTTGATTTGAGTGAGGTTTGAAAAGCAACCTGATGACCTCAATGAGCACCTCTAAACGTGATGATTAAGTATCCACTGTTAAGGAGTTGAGAAAAGGGATTTCAATGGAGGAAGCTAGCATGGAAAGGTTAAAGATGAAGATGAAGATTCAAAGTCACATGGTAGGCAAATGTCAAACTAACTATGATTTGAATGTCTTCCGTTAGTTGGTAGCCTTTAACAAAAAAATTATTTTTCTAAAATAAATTTTGACAAAAAAAAAAATTTTAAATAGCCGATTTTTGTCTTTTTTTTTTTTTAGTTTTTGGCAATTATACCTAAGTTTAATTATAAGAATAAAGTGATTAAATTTTATTCTTATAAAAGAAATTAAATAAAAACAACAAATTAAAAGCAATGGAGGATGGAGATTGCATAGTGCTTTACAAAGGATAGACAATTTAAATCATGAATATGGCACTTCAGCATCAAGATTCAACAGTATGGAACTGAAAAGCAAGTAAATGGCAGGCATATTAATATAAAAAGCCAAAATAATACTAATAATAATATCGCTGAATTACCCTGCAAACTATGCCCAAATCCACGTGATACTATTTATTTTTCAACCTTATTTTATATATTGCGGCTATGTAATTAAAAATATAATTAAATAGTGTAACATTCGTGAAAATTAATATTTTAAGAGGAGTAAGTTTAAGAAAATTATCAATGCGAGAATGATCTTGAATACACATGACATAAAATATTCTTAATTTAACTTCTTTTCTTTTCCTTTTCTTAAATAATAATAATAATAATAATAATAATAATAATAATAATAATAAGGGAAATTTGCAAAGAAACACCTTTTAAAACCCTTTTTTTTTAAAGAAACACCTTTTATAATTTTTTTTGTAAAAAAACACCTTTTAAGAGACTTTTTTTAAAAAAAATACCTTAAATCAATTTCCGGTGACTTTTGTCAACTTTCCGGCGTTGACTATGCCAGTCAACGCCGGAAAGTTGACAAAAGTCACCGGAAACTGATTTAAGGTGTTTTTTTTTAAAAAAAACTCTCTTAAAAGGTGTTTTTTTACAAAAAAAATTATAAAAGGTGTTTTTTTACAAAAGAGAGGTTTTAAAAGGTGTTTCTTTTAAATAATAAAAAAAATTATAAAAAAATTATTATTATTTTTATTTTTGTTTTTATTATTATTATTATTATTATTATTATTAATTTTTTTTTTTAAAAAAAATTATTTATATAATAATAAAAATAAAAATTTTTTATATAATAATAAAAATAATTTTTTTTTAAAAATAATATTAATAATAAAAATAAAAACAAAAATTTTAAAAAAAATTAAAAAAAATTAATAATAATAAAAAAATAAAAAGTATAAAAAAAATAACATAACAATAATAATAATTAAAAAAAATAATAATAATAATAAAATTAAAAATAAAAATAAAATTAAAAAAAAATTTTTTTTTTTAAAAAAAGAATAATAATAATAATAATAATAATAATAATAATAATAATAATAAATATTATTATTCTTTTTTTTAAAAAAAAATATTTTTTAAATTTTATATTTATTTTTAATTTTATTATTATTATTATTATTATTTTTAATTATTATTATTGTTATTTTATATTTTTTATACTTTTTATTTTTTTTATTATTATTAATTTTTTTTAATTTTTTTTAACTATTTTTAAAATTTTTGTTTTTATTTTTATTTTTATTTTTATTTTTATTATTAATATTATTTTTTTAAAAAATTTTTATTTTTATTATTATATAAAAAAAAATTTTAAAAAAAATAACAATAATAATAATAATAAAAATAATAAAAACAAAATAAAAAAAATAATAATTTAAAAAATTTTTTTTTTTTGTAAAGAAGCACCTTTTATATTTTTTTTGTAAAAAACACCTTTTAAGAGACTTTTTTTTAAAAAAATACCTTAAATCATATGCCGGTGACTTTTGTCAACTTTCCGGCGTTGACTGGCATGGTCAACGCCGAAAAGTTGACAAAAGTCACCGGAAACTGATTTAAAGTGTTTTTTTTAAAAAAAGTCTCTTAAAAGGTGTTTTTTTACAAAAAAAATTATAAAAAGTGTTTCTTTACAAAAAAGGGGTTTTAAAAGGCGTTTCTTTACGAATTTCCCTCATAATAATTCTGAAATTAGAAACCAGTTTCACGCGTTTCACTATGTTCTTTCATTTTCTAAACCCTAAACTACCATGAAGGAAAACAAAATATCAAGTTCTTCACATCCCACCCAAATCACTCTCGAATTCTCCGATTGTCTCTGAAATCTGCACAACCGAACAAGGAAACCAAAACCAATTTTGTTATGCCGATTTTTGCACCGAAACCAAAACAATCAATCCTCTTGTTATCCCTGAATTTCTGCCGAAAATGAGGGAAGCCAAAATCAATTTGGCTTATGTTTTATTGTGCAACAAAATACAAAATCCTAATTTGGTTGCTTCTGATTCCTGCCGCAAGCTAAGGTCCATTTCTTTCCTTTTTTTTTTTCTTTCTTTATTTTGGTTTTTGTTCTTCCGTTTTGCTTTTCTTGTTGAGACATTATGAATCAAAAACAGACTCTTTTTGATCTTCAATTTCATTATGTTAATTATTATTATTGATCATCAAAATCTTAGTCTCATGAAAGTAATATGTGATTTCAAGAATTAGTGTAGGTATGCTTGTTCATATTGAATTAGATGGATCTTGAGGATTGATATTAGATTAATGGATATGGAGATTTAAGATTTGTTAAGAAAGATCTATTAGTGATAAATATGGGCCAATGTGATGATGAGAGTCTAATGGTCGGATTATAATTCTAGTGGAAGATTATTCAAAGGACTTAATTGTGATTAGTTTAGTGTTTTTGGATGTGTTTGTAGCCTTTTTGAATATTGTTGATTGGTTAAAAATGTTTATATTTTTTTTTAAATTGGATGAATCTAATGATGATTGGTATGAGAATAAAGGACAATGTGATTAAGGATTTATTGAGGGAAATTTATAAAATTTAAATGTAACTTTGGACAAATGAGAATTAATGGTAGATTGATAGAGTAGTACAATAAATCGTGGAATTGTTGACTAGTATGAAATTTATGAAGATTAGGATATGGATATAATGGTTGTTAATGAAAGATTATAGATATTTGATGTTCTTGTAGGATTTAGGAGATACTTTTGAAAATCATGAATTGTGGAATAAGAATCCTTGTTAGACTATAGTTCTAGGAGGAGATGCAATAAGCTATATGAACCTAGTTTGTAGTATCGAACGCTTTGTTGTGATGTTATGTTTGTTATGCTTCAGGAGACGACATCATCGAGGTACCTTTCTAGTTGATAGCTGCGAATCGATCACGGCTCTTTGAAGCGTCTTGTTGGTGAGTAGTAGCAGTCCCTTAAAGGGTCTGATCAGACTACATTCTAGAAAATACATTTTTTTTTACTAAATCTCTTTGAATTGGAAATTGTTGAGACAAATGTTGTTGTGAATGCTTATGTTGATGTTATGATATGGTCAATGGATCGGGCTTGCGAGCTGGTCATTGACGGAGTTGAAGAACATTGTTCTCTGCTCCCTGTTTTTGAAGTGAATTGTCATTGAGATATTGAGTAGCTTCACCCAAGAGCGACATAGCCTTAGAGCTATGGGCCACCTCTCAAACTAGATTCCTTGTGCGCACATAGATCTAGGGAACTGATGTTGCTTTTAAACCTATGATTTGAATTACTGTGTTCTGTTGTTTTGGATTGTTACTTCTCATTCAGTTTGATCTGACCTGTTGTTGTTTCCAACTTTTAGTTTGTTTGCAGATCGGTACCGGTCGGAAAGGATGGGTTAGCGGAGGTGATTAGAGGTTTTAAGGATGTTTATTGAGCTGAGCACGTTGGAATTTGTAGATTTGTAATAGGATTTTGGATAAATGTATATTAGTCTTGGTTGTGTTGGTTATATTGGAATCTAAGTGAATTGTATGATTACTTGTGTTTTAGTTAGATGTTTGGTTTGAGAATTAGCTGAGTTAGTTACATTGAAAAGCTGGTGTCCCCTTTGCTCAAGTTTTAGAAGTGTGATTTCAGTTTTTGGGAAACGAATCCAGTGATGACTATGTTTACCCAGTCTTACAAATAGAATCTTGTTTGAATCGCCTAATCTCATACTTTCATAATATTAACTTTTTATATATTTAAGATGTGTATAATTAATTCAACATATAAATAAACAAAATAATACATTAAATTGTATAAAAAATCAAATATAGCAACTATAATGAAACGGAGTAAATATGTAGTAGTAGTAAGGAGGAAATATGTAGTAGTAGTAATTACTCTTCCTGTACGTTAAAATGACATGAATTAGAGATGTAGGCAACCCCACTTGGCATGGCCCATTGTCTTTTCAGTTGCACTGCTCATCAAGACACAACCATTTGTTGTCACTTTAAATTCGGTACACTACCAAAATCGAGCTTTTCAGATGTAATTATAGCAAAATCAAAGAACAAAAGTAAAAAAGTATTGATTACCAACTACTATTGTCTATTAACAAGATGTTTTTGATTACTGATTAGCATAAAGTTTCAGCAATGAAGCTGAAAAAACCAAAACTTGAAAAACCAAAGAAAAGAGGGTCAATACTTGATCGGTACAAGATCCGAAGAGATCGTTAAGATTGCACCTCGATCTCATGTATAACAAGCAATGAGCAAGGAATCTGTAGTTACTTCCGCCTTTTTAAATCGTGTTTGTTTTTATTTTTCAGAACTTCCATTTGCAATCTTGATGTGACGACGTTCAGGCTGATTACTATTTCGTTTCCAGAATGCCCGTCTCCACCAAACTTCAAAACCGCGCTGTATGTTAGGGCAATCCTCTCCAGAGTTTAAAAACCTATCAAACCAAGCAAGGAGGAATTCTTGTTGCCATGAAAGAGGTAATGTAAGAATGGTATTGCTAAGGCTGTCTTCAATCAAATGTCGATCAAGCCCCTTTGACGCCCTCCTCATCCACCCAAAATCATCATAGAATGGCACCAACCATGTCTGTAAGAGCAGGCACCTCACCTCTTTGGATGCTAATAGTTGTCCTTTTCCAATGCCAACAAATAACCTGGCTGTTACCCGACTAATTTCAAACCTGTGAACCGGGGGAACCTTCGAATGTGCTTTCGACATTTCTGATTGTGTTGCCCATGACTTTAGGAAATCCTCAGCAATCTGCCTATCAATTAGAATATCTAAGATCCAGTGCAAATTATCAGCCTGCCTAGCTATCTGACTCACATCCTGCAAGTCCGATGCTGCAGCTCGAAGGAAATGATGATGGAGTTGTTGCAAGCACCCATCACAAGCAGAGTACAATGATTCCTTCCTCAGATCGTTTTGATTTGCATTCTCCCGAAGCATTTTGGAGACTAGTCCCTTCATCTCTCGCCTTGCCTTTTCATCTTTTCCTTCGAGAACTACGTTTAAAAGCTTCAAAAGCACTTCTTCATTCTCATTGTTGTTATCTTCTACGGGAGCTGTGGCATCAAGAGAAACTCTTTTAAGAACTTCGCTAGCACCTATTCCTTCAAGACGCAACTCAGAAAGCACTGAGGCCACTTTCTCTTCTTCATCCTCTGCCCATGGTGCAGCTTCCAGATACTCCAAACAAGATAATACGCCAGCATCAAAACCAATTGCAGCTGAAACCTACAAGCAGAAAAGAATGGCATATAAAAACGTTTGTTTATAAACCAGTTCAATAAAATCTCTAAGCAAGACAATATCGTACCATCAAACCTGTTGCATACGTAACCTACAAGAGGTTGGAAGAAAATGACACATAAAATGGCTAGTATAAGAACTTTTCCTTTCCAATTCATTGTCACTGCCAAATGCCAGAGAGGAAAAGAAAATGACATTTAACAGGGATATGCCACATTGGGAAGAATGTTATCAACAAAACACGGTCATCCTAAATTGGGAAGAATCAACAAATGCCTATCAAATATAAAAACAAAGATCACAAACGAAGTTCATTTTGTGGCAATTAACGCTCAATGGAGCATATTCCGTTAGAAAATCCCACTACATGGCCATGAAACAGCACCGATTCCATTATAAATCCAAAGAAAAAATTAAGTGAAAAAGTAGTGCACAATACCATAAATAACAGTTACAGCACAATACCAAAAATTAACTACTTGCCAATAAAAAGCATGGCTTAACAAAAAAAACTAGAGCGCCACTATGGCAACCAAAAAAGGCTTGATCTTCCACCTAACTCCCTCACTAATAGCCATAAAAGCCTTAAAGAAAGTGATCATTCAAAAAAGAACTCCAACCCAGTAGACTCTAGAGTACAAAAAAGCCTTTTTTTCCACAACCAAATACAAATATAGAAACACATCTTAACACCATAGAGTAATACATTGTCATTTACTAGCACTTAAGATAATTTCCACAAACTATTCTTCTACAAATGAACCATCAACCTACAAATTTCAAACTTCAAAATTCAAAATTTTACAATATGCACCATAATTTTCATCATGTGGCATCATTAAACAACCTCCTTTGGACTATGTCAAATTGACTTGTAATCGCTACAAAGGTCAATCAGAAACAATTTTTCATCATGTTTACCACAGAGACTACAAGGGCAAGTTTCGTAATAGGTATTGTGAATGGTAATGGAAAGTTAGTCTGATCTTGAATAGGAAATTCTGTAGACCAATTTACATTTTCTTCAAAAAATTTATTCTAATGCATAACTATAAGACCAATTATGAAGAAAAAAAGCCTTTTTATCATCAACTTTCATTAGCATCGGAATGCCATACATTTCATAACAATTGACACTAAAAACCATTACCAACAACCAAATGTGCGTTTAATACCAACAACCAAACAATACTAACAACCAAACAAGACGTTACCATAATGTCTTGCCGCATCATTAAACAGATTTTAATATGGATCTCCAATTTGATGATAATACACATAACTAGTGAAAACGCTAAAGCGATTATGAGTTTGAATAATCCTTGTATTACAAAAACAGAAGTAGAACAGAAAAAGTAAAAAAGAATACTAAAGAAAGAATAGGGAAGAAAATGATAAGAAAAAAAAAAAAAAAAAAAAAAAAAAAAAAAAAAAAAAAACAGAGATACCTTTAAAATGCCAAGAACTTTAGGAACATCTTCACGCATGAGTTTTCTTCTCAAATCTTTACAATACATCAACCTTAAAGTTTCAACATAAACCTCAACATCTTCACAATCAGCAATCTCAACCGCAAACGGCGTCGTTTCGCCTCTATGATTATTATTAATATTCTTACCCCCAAACTTACCAGCAAAAAACCTACTATGCCCAACAAGAATCTGTCTATGAACACACAAATCAACAGAAAACCCATCTTTAGAACTCAACGTTAACCGAATATCACTCGAACCCGGATCATTAAACTGGTTTCCAGGACTTGTATTTGCTAAGATATCATTAACCCTTAATAACAACAATCCCTGCTTATCCAACAGTGGAGGATGAGGAGACTTTACGGCGCCGCTTTGTGGTGCAGTATTGTTGGATCTGGAAATGGGCTGAATATCGGGCTCACTGGCCATCATTTCAAAGAGAGTTGGGCTGGATCGGGTTTGAGGAGGTGGAGACATCGGGTTGAGTAAACCCGCTGTAAGAGCTGAGTTAAATTTGCTGAAACTTGATGGATAAGAAGTGGTTTGTGGTGAGTGTGAGTCATAGTCCGCCATTTGAGGAGAGAGATGAAGGAGATGATACTGAGTTGGACTGAGTGAGTTAAAAGCGAGTTCAGCAGAGGTAGAGGATGAAAATGCAATCTCACGGAAACGACGGCGTTTTTGTTTTGCTGTAGTGGTGGTGGCAGTGGTTGTAGCTGCCATCAGAATATTTGTTATGTGTATATATATAATCTAAACTAAATTGTCATTTTTGAAAAATTTTATTTTATTTTTATTTTATTTAAATTTTTATAAGCATTGGAATTAGAGAGAGGATTAGGAAAAGAAATGAATGGTTAGGACAATTGTTTTGGGAGAAGATAAATTTCAGGGAAAAACCGGAAGACAGTGGGTGAAATGGGGAAGAGAGCATTTATGAATGAGATAGAAATTTTTGTATGGGATTTGAAGTAAAACGACTTCTGTTTTGGAATTTTGATGGGTTGTTCAATTTGTTTTGGACCAAACTCATGCGGTCACACTCACCTATACTCTCTCTTGCAACACTTTATTAAATGGATGTCCCTAAACAAGAACCTTATATTTTTATTTATTCTTTAATTTATATTAATTAGATTAATATATTAATGCGTTTCTCAGAGAGATTATTTTTCACAATAATTTGTGGGTACTAAAATATATAATGTAGTGTTTTAAAATAATTATTTCATTTTAAATTATGGATTAACTATTTTAAAAGCAATTGTGGAATTTGATCTAAATTTAAATTTGATTTTTTTTTTATTTGCCAAACAATAAATTTAAACCAATTTTAAATTTCTAAATGAAATTATGGTTCCCAAACATGACATAATGTAATCCATTAGTTTTTAATGAAGTTTTTATAAAGATTGTTTATAGAAATTAAGAAAAATATAATTAATTAGATAATGAATATACTCCTTCCTATTCATTTTAAATGTCGTATTTAGTTTTCTAACATTATTCATCAATCACTCTAATTATGTGTTTTATTTAATATATAATATAGTGTTTGGTAATAAATATTTTATTTCAAATCATGGATTTCAATTATGAATACATAAATGAAGAATTTGAGGATGACAAAGTTTGGGTAGTCATTCTTTACTTTAAGTACTTTAAAAACAATTGTAAAATTTGATTCAAATCCAAATTTGAAATTTTTTATTTGCCAAACAATAAATTTGAGCCGATTTCAAATTTTCAAATAAAATCATTGTTTCCAAATATGGCATAAGTTAAAATATAATCAAGTGAGATCTTGTTTAATTTATCTTATTGTAAATTTTATTTGATATATGTAGCCCTTAAGGCTAAGCATAAAAAATGTAAATCCTCTTTATTAATGTAATTTTGATTCTTTCAAAAGAATCTAGTCTCTTTTTTATTAAATAGTCCTATCAACACATTTATAAAAAAAATCACTAAATGTAATGATATCAATAATAGAGTTGCAACTAATTCCTTAATTAATACTCCATATTTAATACAAATTTTCCATAAGAAATGTCTCTAGTTTCATAAAGATAGATTTTTCACCTTCATGTAATCCAAAAAGTTAGCTTCATGATAATCATGTCTTCCACTCCAAGATTGCAAGTCTAGAAGCCTAAGTCATATTTCCTTATAACTGCAAAAAAATCAATAGATGTTAATTTTGGGACCAAAAGACACAAACAAGAACATAAAAAGGAGAAGAGAAAATAGAGACTTTGCTCTTTTCTTTTATTCCAATAGTATATCACCATTATAACAGCAGGATATATATATATATATATATATATATATATATATATATATATATATATATATATATATATATATATATATATATATATATATATATATATATATATATATATATATATATATATATATATATATATATATATATATATATATATATATATATATATATATATATATATATATATATATATATATATATATATATATATATATATATATATATATATATATATATATATATATATATATATATATATATATATATTAGAATATTAGAATATCTTAGAATAATATCTTTTGATTTCTTGAATATTTTGTATAATCTTTGTGATTATGTAGAATATTAGAAAAATATTTAGTTTCCTAAAGTATAGTTGTAATCTGTATATATTAACATTAATCTTAATGAGAAAGGCAACACAAGTCATTCTTACATGGTATCAGAAGCTTCGGTTTTTTATCCTAACTCTCTCTTTCCTTCTCCTTGTTGCTGGCAAGCCCTTCTACCAAATTCTGCCGCCACATTTTTCTTTTCTTCGTTCACTTCTTTAGTCTTTCTTCTCCATGGCCTCTCCCACCAAAATTCATCCTGCTACTTTCATTACTAACATTAAAACAAGTATTCCCATTCAACTTAATGAAGATGGTTTCAATTTCCATACTTGGGTTACTTTATTCAAGCTTCATTGTCGTGCTCACCTTGTGGATTCTCATATTCTTCCCGATGACTCCTCTAAAGCTATAGTTCCTAAAGATTCCGATTGGCAACGTCTTGATGACATTGTTCGCACATGAATTTATGGCTCTATTAGTCCCTCTCTCCTTCAATCTATAGTTCGTCCCGATGATTGTGCTTTTGATACTCGGACTCGTCTTGAGAACAATTTCCAAAATAATAAGACATCTCGAATCATTCACCTTGAATCTCAATTTAATCACATTTCTCTATCCACATTTTCCAATGTAAAGTCTTATTGCAATGAACTTGAAAGTATTGCCACTTCTCTTACTAATCTTGGCACTTCCATCACCGACAATCGATTGGCTCTTCAAGTTCTTCATGGGTTGACTTCGGAGTACAAAACTTTTCGGTCTTTGGTTCAACATATGAATCCTATTCCCTCTTTTGATACTCTTCATTCTATGTTGGAATTGGAAGAACGCTCTAACCATAAGCATACTTCTCCAGCTCAAGATTCGACTCTTCTTACTTCAAACAAAGGTACTTTTTCTGAAAATTCTGCTCCGTTTAACAACCGCGGCCCTTCCCACCACTGTGGTGGCCACCGCCACTCTTGTTGTGGTGGCCGAACCCACCGTGGCAGCCATCATGGCTCCGCCAATGTTTTTGGCCCCTGGCAACAGTAACAACACAGGCCCAATTTTTTTACTTCTTTTCGGCCCAATAGAAACTACTCAGGCCCACCTTCATTTCCATCTTCTCCTTCTTCTAGTTGGCATAATTGGGCTAATGCTTCTATGAATTATATTCTTACGGAAATCGATCAAGCTATGAATACTCTCTCTTTGTCTACTCCGGATGAGCAATTTTATATGGATACCGGTGCTACATCCCACATGACTTGCTCTCAAGGTACTTTACTTCCTTATTTTCCTTTAAAGCATCAATTCAATACTGCTATTGTTGTCGGTAATGGTAATTTAATTCCAGTTCATGGTCACAGGCATATTTCTTTTCCTTCCTCCCAAAAATCCCTTACTCTTAAAAATGTTTTACATGCACCTCAACTTATTAAGAATCTTATTTCTGTTCGTAAATTCACTCATGATAATATGGTTTCTGTTGAGTTTAATCCTTTTGGCTTCTCTGTGAAGGATTTGGCCACAGGGAGCATCGTTCTGAGATCTAATAGCACGGGTGATCTTTATCCTTTTCCTTCTACTCATGGAGCTTCTCCTTCGTCTTCCATATCATCGGCTTTTTTCGCTGTCTCTTCTAGTATTTGGCATTCCCGTTTAGGACATCCGAGCAATGCGATTTTGAATTCCTTGTATTCTTCCCGTTTAATTCAATGTAATAAAAATCCTCATTTTGTTTGTCATTCTTGTACTTTAGGGAAACACGTTCAATTACCTTTTTTTAATTCTATGTCTATGAGTATTAAACCATTTGATATTATTCTTAGTGATTTGTGGACATCTCCAATTTCTAGTCCATCGGGTTATAAATACTATGTTTTTTTTCTTGATCATTATACTAATTTTTTGTGGATTTTTCCTTTATTTCGCAAATCTCAAATTTATGATGTATTTGTGAATTTCAATGTTTTTGTTAACACCCAATTTGAGCTTAATATCAAATCTTTCCAATGCGATAACCGGGGTGAATTTGACAATAATATGTTTCGTCAATTTTGTACTAGTCGGGGCATTTCACTTCGTTTTTCTTGTCCTTACACATCTTCTTAAAATGGCAAATCCAAACGCAAAATTCGCTCCATCAATAACATCATTCGCACTCTTTTGTGTCATGCTTCCCTTCCCCCGTCTTTTTGGCCTCACGCCTTAAACACGGCCACCTATCTCCTCAATATCCTTCCGTTTAAACTTCATGGTAATCTCACTTCCACTCATGTTCTATATCGTAAGTCTCCTACATATACTCATTTACGGGTTTTTGGATGTTTATGTTTTCCTCTTTTTCCCTCTACTACTATCCACAAGCTCCAACCACACTCCGCTCCATGTGTATTTTTAGGATATCCCTCTTCTCATAGGGGTTACAAGTGCTATGATCTCTCATCCCGTAAAATCATTATATCTCGGCATGTTCTCTTTGATGAGGCCACCTTTCCTTTTTCTCAATCACCTTCCTCATCTCCCCCAAACTACCAATTCTTAGATGATACTATTCCCCTTTATTTGCTCAAACAGCCCATACACCACCTTCTGGGCGTAATCCATCTCTGAGCCCAACACCTACTTCCCCTTCCCTCTGCCAACCTTCTTCAACTGCTGGGCCTATTTTCCTGTCCGGCCCAACTACCCTCCCTCACTCTCCATCTTCCCCCTTTCTTACTGGGCCTGCCTTACGTAGCCCAATCTCAATCCCAATCCAATCCCCTATTCTCTCTTCCTCCCCTACTGGGCCTACCCCAATCAGCCCAGCCCTAACCAGCCCAGCCCTAACCCAGTCTTCTCCCTCTTCCCCACCCTCAACTGGGCCTGTCTCACGCAGCCCAGTCCACCAACGCTTTCCTTCCTTCCCCTTCTCTATTGGGCCTGCCTCACGCAGCCCAATCATCCCACCTCCTCCTTTCTCATCTTCCAACTCTTCATCCTCACCAACCGGTATAACTACGCGAAATAAACATGGTATTTTCAAACCCAATCTCAAATACTACTCCCAAGCTTTATTTGTTTCTTTTTCACCTTTACCCAAATCTCCCCTTCATGCCCTTCGTGACCCGAACTGAAAGTTAGCTATGAAAGAAGAATTTAATGCCTTAATTGAGAATCATACTTGGGATTTGGTACCGCGTCCTCCTAATGCTAATATCATTCGGTCTTTGTGGGTGTTTCGTGTCAAGACCAAGTCCGATGGCTCTTTTGAGCGCTATAAAGCGCCTCTTGTTGGTGATGGTAAATCTCAAAGGGAAGGCATTGATTGTGATGAGACTTTTAGTCCGGTTGTGAAACCTGCTTCTATTCGCATTTTTTTAAGTATTGCTCTTTCCAGGTCTTGGTCTGTTCATCAGCATGATGTTAAGAATGCTTTTTTACATGGTGACTTAACTGAGACTGTTTACATGCATCAGCCTCTGGATTTTCGTGATCCTACTCGTCCTGATCATGTTTGTCTTCTTTGTAAGTCTCTTTATGGTCTCAAACAGGCTCCTCATGCTTGGTACCACCGGTTTGCCTTTTTCGCGACTACTATTGGATTTTCTAACAGCATTTCTGATAATTCCCTGTTTGTTTATTGTCATGGCTCTGATATTGCTTATCCGCTATTATATGTGGACGATATTATTCTTACAGCTTCCTCTGATTCACTCCGTGAGTCCCTTATGTCTAAACTTAGCTCTGAGTTTGCCATGAAGGATTTGGGTCCTCTTAATTATTTCTTGAGTATTGATGTTAATCGTACTTTTACGGGCCTCTTTCTCTCTCAATAACGGTATGCCTCTGAAATTCTTGAAAAAGTTGGCATGTCTCAATGTAATCATGTTGCTACTCCTGTTGCTACCTCCGGCAAACTTTGTGCTAATGCTGGTTCTTCTTGTGAAGATCCTACCTTGTATCGTAGCCTAGCTAGTGCTTTGCAGTATCTTACTTTCACCCGCCCAGATATTTCATATGCTGTTCAGCAAGTTTGCCTTTATATGCATGATCCTCGCATTGAACATATGGCTGCTATTCACCGCATTCTTCGCTATGTCAAGGGTACTCTTCACTATGGTCTGCAGTTATATCGTTCTAATATTTCGACTCTTTTGTCCTATACCGATGCTGATTGGGGTGGCTGTCCTGACACTCGCCGCTCCACTTCTGGTTACTGTATTTTTCTGGGTGATAATTTAATTTCCTGGTCCGCTAAACGACAACCTACTGTTTCCAAGTCTAGTGCTGAAGCTGAATATCGTGGTGTTGCTAATGTTATTTCTGAAACTTGCTGGATTC
>NC_080060.1:19083668-19123668 GCF_026212465.1 Amaranthus tricolor | reverse complement strand
AATAAAATTTATTTAAGTCCATATATGGTCACGAAAATCCATACACTACAAGAAAAGTTATTTTTAGCAATAGAAAAAGTCGTTGCTAAAAACCTGATTTCGTTGCTAAAAATGTTTTTTTCAACGAACTACATTGTTGCGGGTATAGCCGTAGCGAAAACTTTTAGCAACGACTATGGTGGTTGCAAAAGGTATCTGTTTTTTGCAACGAGATCTATTGTTGCAAAAAAAATGTCGTTGCAATTCCTTTAGACGTTTTTAGCAACAAAAAAGCTCGTTGCCAAATTTCCTGCATTTTTAGCTACAACTATTTTCGTTTTTAAATTTCTGTTTTTCACAACAATTCAAGTTGTTGCAATACATGATAGTCAATCTTTTGCAACGACTTTACTGTAGGGAAAACAATGAAGTAAAATTTTTTATTAATGTTTTTAGCAACAACTATTACCGTTGCAAAAAACATACACATTTTTCGCAACGACTATTTATCTTTTGAAACCAACTAGACAATTAAAATAATAAATAATTTAAAACCAACTAAACTAATATCACCGATTATCATTATATATTAATTCGTATCCCAAAATATCACGCGTCCCAAATATTATCGTGTGTCAAAAATATACGTAATTCATATACATGTAACGGATCGGATAACCAATTTTCCAACATAATTCTCCAACCATACACAAGTTTTTGTGCAAAAATTTACAAGTGATAGGCACTTTGAAAAAGTCCAAAAATATACAAGTGCACATATAGCTACTTCATAACCCAAAACATCGCCCATCCAAAATGCTTGTAGCTATCACCAACTTCGTCATTGAGTACAAAAAATTTCCAATGAAGATATGTTTCCCTACACCAAATAATTTTGTTAGTATTTAAGAATCAAATGAGCCCCAATATTGAGTACTTCATAGGGAAAGCGTTTAGCATGATATTCACAATCAAACCATCCCTACACTTTTTGTTTTGACATAATAAGCAAAGCATTTAGCATGACATTCACTAACAAAAGCATTACGTGTATAGGGAATGTGAGAAATGATACCAGTTTCCAGCAAGCAAGTGATATCCCTGAATGAATACGACTAATTAGTACCACAGAATAATTATACTGTTCTTGAAACAGCGCTGACAATAAGCCCAAAACTATAATTGGAAGCTGACAATAAGCCCAAAACTATAATCAAAAGACAAATTGAAAATCAATACCAATTTTTAATAACCCAAAACTATAATTGTAAAGTGCTTGGCCAGTTCATTATAATTTGTCTACATTACTTGATGTAATCACCCAACTATTCAATTTGTAGCACATATATTGAAGAAGCGTAACTGCACAAGATAAGTTTAGCTAGAAAAGTCTAAAGATGCATGCATTAGCATTATGATGAAGAGGGAGGAGCCACCTTTGAAGGCTTGACTGGGACTCAATTGTCTTCAACCTCCTCTGGCTTGACAAAGAACTCAATGTATGCTATCCTGCTAGGAGGCTGATAACCAGCAGAAACAATGTGTGGGTGTGATTGCCTTGCAACGGAGACCAGATGCTGAACTTTCAATATTCCGCCTCTCCCAAGCGTAACCTTGCTGCCACGGTTATCTTTGACGACACTACTTGGTATATTAGAAGTTGTTGCCTGTAAGAATTTATATTTATACCTGTTTATCAATACAATCAAAGAACTTTGAATCACAGTGAATAAAAACCAAAGAGTAGAATTTACAGGATATTAGTATGTACCGATGAGACACTTCACGATCACAGCTCAAAGCTGCTAAAAGATCAGTATTTGCATAATACATAAAGTCTATCTGCAAAAAATAACCCAAAATATGCCCAAAACTGATAAATACATCTATCAGCAAGAGAGAAGCAAAGTCAAATGAGCTCAATACCTTTAAGCTTAACCTGTAGATCACCATGGCTTTCACTTCTGAACGCAACCGAAGGAGGAGTTGGTTGTAATGTTAGTTTGATACTTGATCGGGGCCATTCCAGATCATCAATAGCTTCTTTCAAAGCTGCAGACTAAAAATACACTTTGAAAGTAAGACTAGATGAGGGTCAAATATAAAAAAAATTCACTTTTACTACATGTTCACATTGTACTTTTATTTAGGGTTAAATAATTATAAAATCAATGCCTAGGCATCAGCGCTCTTCAATAATATACTAACTCCACAACAAAGTCAGAGGATCATCTAGGATTTACACAGAGTATCAGAAAGTAACAATTTGTTATAGTAGTTAGTGTTAGTTTTTAACACGTGACTAGCATGTGCCTTTAGTAGGTTCTTATGTTTGTTACATTATGTTATAGCTCAGAGGCGGGGAAGTTAGTTATTGTCCTTTCCTTTGCTTAACTGATTTGTAAGAGGTTAGATAAACCCTTAGGATGTATTGTTGTAATCAAGTTATAAGATCATCATTCCTATTTTTCCTTCTCTCAGTATTCTCTCTTCTTCCCTTTTCCTATTTCTTTCTTTCTGTTTTGGTGTGTCTTCTTGAACAGACACCAACAACCAGAGCAGTAGCTAAGTTGTTGCACAGCACCACAAAACAATCGAAGGTTCGATTTTCATGATCATAAACCCCGAATAGCAGGCTTATACCACTACAAGTGCACAACAGGTAAATATGTGAGAGCAGCAAACCATGAAGAACAGAAGATCTCTTTCTAAATGACTCACGAAAAAATTTATAATTCTTAAGA
This sequence comes from Amaranthus tricolor, assembly GCF_026212465.1. Classification (NCBI taxonomy): domain Eukaryota; kingdom Viridiplantae; phylum Streptophyta; class Magnoliopsida; order Caryophyllales; family Amaranthaceae; genus Amaranthus; species Amaranthus tricolor. Next base: position 19,120,945 of record NC_080060.1, on the reverse strand, counting down.
GTAAGAAATAATAGATATAACACATGTTGACAGAACATGAGAAACTAGACCATAGAAGACATTAGACATAAGTGTAACCAAAATGAAAACCTGTAGTACTAAACTAAACTGAAGATTCACAGAAGAATACCTGCAATATCAGAAGATGATCAAATGCAGCCTAGGAAATGTTCAATATTGCATCTTGAAGTCTTCCTTGGTCATACCGCCCATGGATCATGATCGTATAACATCGCTGATCAGGTCCCAAACCGTCTCTCAACATTTCAGCCCAAGTTGACTGAACCATTTGCTCACAATTCCAATTCATATACAATTTCAATAAAAGATAATACAATTTTGCTTTAATCTTATCATCTAGAACTTCAATTTTGAAGTAACTCCATCAATTTTTCTTAGCATTACTTTGAAGAATCTCACATTTCAAAACGCAAGTAATTAGAAAACGCAAGTAAATCCAGAAAAACGCAGGTAATTTCCAATACCAAAAAACACACAAACATAAACCCCCAAAAAACGCAAGTAATTAAGCCCTCAACATCTAATTGTAAATCCTCTGTGGCAAAGAAAAAGGTTAATCTATGTCATGAAATACAACCCAACATTTCAAAATCATGAAATACACATACATAAATCTTATAATTAGAACAAAGCCCAACAAAAAGGCGAAATCTTGTTCCTTCGCAGAGCCAAGACCGAAAATACGTACTACCCAACATTTCAAACTGATGAAATACACATACATTAATCTGATAATTACAACAAAGCCCAAGAAAGAACAACCCATAAATTGAAATCAACAAGAAACAAGAACAACAAATTTAAAGAAAACGAAAGGCAAAAAAAAATTAAAACTACCTGTCGTGGGTTCAGAGGCGGCTGAAGGGCAGCGTAGCGGCAGCACCGGCCTGCAGAAGGCGGCTGAAACTCTGGCGTGCAGGCGGCAGAGGCTCCGATGTGCAGGCGGCAATGGCTTACCTCCAGTGTGCGGGATTAGGGCTTGTGAGGGAATCGGGTTTGTGAGGGAATGGTATGGGCGCCGTATGGATTCTGAAATTTCGAGGGAGGGAATGGGATTATGAGGGATTGGGGTTCAGTTTTGAGAGGGAAATGAAAAAAAAAATTATTAGTATAAGGTTTTTTGCAACGACTTTATTGTATCTGTATAATTAAATATTTTTCGCAACAATATATACTGTTACGAATTATTTATTTAATTTTAGCAACAACATTGTTTGTTGCAAAAAATTGGGTTACACCGGGAAATTATTCTAAGGGGTGGGAAAATTATTTTTTTTATGGCAACGATTATTTAGCAACAACAACGGATTTTGCAACAACTTATATTTTTCGCAACGAAAAAAATTTAGTCGTTGCTAAAACTTGTTGCTAAAAACAAGTTTTCTTGTAGTGATATAAATTTTTGAACATCTATCTACTGTTTATATAAGTGTCTCATAAAATTTTCATGTCCAAAAGACGTCATTTAGTATTTATTTTATATTTTACCGTTTTCAAACTTACCGATTATTAATAACCGAGTAAAAATTATTAAGGTCCTTAAATGTCAACGAAACCTTCCCAAACTTTTACCAATTTTACCTACTGTCTATATGAGTATGTGATAAAAATTTCAAGTCCATATGTCTTTGTTTGGTAATTATTTTATATTTTATCATTTTACAATTTACCGTTAAACTATTTAACGATTATTCAAAAATAATATAAAAAAAAAAATTCCAAACTAAATATATTCTGGCCAAATCTTGTTGGAGACATTATAATATGTTTTTATTAATTATTTTTGATGATGAAGAGTTCATCTAATACCATGTTTTATAATAAGAGTATTTAACACTTTAAAATCCATTAAAATATCAATTTAACGAATAATCTCAACAAAAAGTATCCAAGAAATTTTCTTAACATATAGCTACTGAAAATGTCTTTTAAAATGAATTTCAAATATTTTCAAATTCATATAATCATTTCCATCACAATAACTTTCACAAAGTAGTGTTAAACATGCCTTTAAACATACAATAATTTATAAAATCAACATGCATGATGCCCACAATAATAATACATGTAATAAATTATTTCATACTCAAATTTATCATTTTGACATCAATTTTCAAGATTTAAGAACTTCTCTTTGGGAATTTTATTTTTAAAAAAAAAAAAAAAAGTTTATACACAAACTTTCCCAACTTGTTCTTAAATCCTTTAAAAATCACCCCATGTGACATACCTCGACTCCAAGCCTATATAATTATTCTGTAAGCTCCCACGTAAGCTCCTACGCGTTCTTAGATGTGGTTCTAACTTCGGGTCCTTGCCCTTCAAGTCTCAACTCCAACTCTTCAGCTAAACCTATTGCATTCATCCAAAAATCAATAATAATTTTGGATTTCTAACATGCACTTAACTTCCCTAGTTAGAGTTGTCAAACTAATACTTGTGATGATTTTAACATATTTGGAGTACACTTATTATGTTGAGCAACATACTTAATTAAGTCCCATAATTTTACTTGAATCCTTTAAGTAACAAAATTTATATGTTTGTGGAAAAACATCTTCTTACTTTCTATTGTGGCCGATTTTTATAGATTTATAAGTGATGATTTTCTTAGTTGAGATCTAAAATACTCATTTTATAATGATCTTAGTTTATAGAAAGATTCATGTAAAAAAATGTTTTACATGAACAAGTTTTAACAAAAAATTAGTGGAATAAAGAAATGAACATAACTTACTCTATACTTGGTGGATTTCTTCAAGTTTGGTGTCTATGGAAAGCTCTTAAGATGAAGATTATTTTTATGGGAGATTTGAGTTTATAAACATAAATTTTCAGAAGTTTTAGATGGGTTTTTGAAGAAGATTTGATGAGAAAATAATGTGTTTTTGCTAGGAATTGTAAGATTGAACTTCAACTTTGCTTATGAATGAAATAAGGAGTAAAATGAAGAGTGAAAGAAGGTTGATGGAGCTGAAAATATGGACAGCAAATATGTATTGATTTATTATGTTTGCATGCTTGTTATGATGGTGTTTTTGGGTAAGGACAATAGGGGCTTTGGGTAGAGAGTTTGGTGGAGTGTGCAAGTGAGTTTTGGGGCTAAAAGAGGGCTAGTATGATAGCTAGGGGCTGCTGTTTTGGGTCTGGTTTGAGGTGATTTATGTCCCCAATTTGGTCTAATATGGTGTAAGAAAGGTTTATCTAAGATAGTTTAAGGTTTGGGTAAAAATTGTTGTACATGTAACAAGTTATGTAACTTGTACTTCATGTTTAAAAATCACTTGTATATGTGTGAAATATTTAATTTACTCCCATCATGGTTACATAATATGCTTGGGTAATAAATTAAAAAAAAAAAAAATTTCGAACTATTATGGGCAGTTGCTCAACTTTAAGTTTAACCTCCAAAGTTCACGTTACTTGTCACGATTCATAATCATGTTACGAATTAACAAGTTTCTAATCATCGTAGAGATTTTTCAAATTACTACCATCACTAATTAAATTATAATTAGTAACAAACAAATGTATAAGAAAAATTAGGCGCTAAAAACGACTAATGAAATCTCCTAATAATACGACTGTTTCAATTGCAAAGGATATCCTTGCAATTCCTGCTTCTACGATTGTGTCGGAGTCTGCTTTTAGTGCAGGTAGAAGAGTTTTAGACAAAAAGAGATCTCGTCTTGCTCCACATAATATTCAAATATGTGTTTGTAAGAAAGATTGGGATCAAGCGGAGCTTCGAACACAAGGACTAAGGAACGATGATGATCAAGGCGATGATGATGATCCATGGATGATGATGGATACATCTACATCATCGTCAGGAGGAGAGTCAGCGGAAGCATATAACCAGCCAGATGATGATGACGAAGACGAATAGGATCAATCGGACAACGATCAATCAACATTCAACAACAGCAAATATAAGGTATGACAAAGAATTACGTGGGCTTTGATTCCTTCGGGATACGTAGGCAGCTTAGTATTCCTTTGGGTACTAGGTTCAAGTCCATTTTCTCCCTCTTTTTTTATTAATCATCTTTATCGTAGATTCGTTTCTTATTAATTTATTTTTTTCATTCTTTTTAGTAAATATTTTAGTAACGATGACAAGCAATGAATTTCGCTAATAATCAAGTAATCATCAAAGGTAAGTCCGCATTATTATAGTATTTTTATATTATATTTAAAGGAAAAATAAAAATGGAACCGATGGTGCGACCCGCCCGACCCGCGAGTTGGAACTGTCGGAACCGCCTCATGAACCGTCAAGGAACCGTTTGGAACCGCTCGGAACCGTAACGTTCGAATCAGGTTCCAAATGGAACCGGAACCGGATGGAACCAGAACGGAACCGGCCCAACCCGGACCGTGGCCATCACTACCCTCGAAGCACCCTAGCCCATTACTACCCCTGAAGGGCAAAACCCTACACCGGAGACCATGTACTCTGTTGCTCAAAATCCGGAGCCAACTCCGGAGCTAGTAGTACAGGTACATAGTTTTTAAATATATAAGCACTTAATAATTTAAATTGCAACGCGTTTTAATATTTTTTTATGATGCTTATTATACTAAACTTAACAATTTTCAGGAGGCGACTCCTTGTTCTCTTTTGCATCCTCAGTTAGGTGTTGCTAGTGATGGCGACTTAACTGAGGTTGCATATGGTGTGGCCCAGCCAACCAAAGAGGGTCAAACAGTGCTTTCGATGCTTGTTACAAGTGGCCACATCAGTGTGACCGTGGAAACTATTCTAAAGGGGTTTGAAGATTTCTCACTCCTGGTTCTAATGTCAGAATGGAGCCTTGAGAAACTATCAGACGCCCTATGTAGTTTCGTCACATGGCCATATGCTTGGGTCCGATTCACTAACATGATAATAATCATTTTTACCTTATTTATTTTTATATTTAATTGTATAAATTGAAATAGCAAAAGAGTCCAAAGGGATCAAGGAAAGAGATCGGTTCCTCAGCAAAGGTGTCGACTGGGTCAAAGTCGGTGTCAAGCACTCCAATTTTGATTGAAGCGGAGTTAAAAGATCTCTATCAAGATTGCAAATGGTTGCACACTGGTGCATCTCGCATAAGTGAGGAGGACCCAATCATTCTAAACCTGTAGAATGAACAATTCTGCTTTCTAGAGAGCCCATTTATAATTATTGGTCCTAGTGACATTGGGCAATTTTTGAGAGGAGATATGTTGAACATAGCTCTTATCCATGTCTACATGAGGTGATGTTCATCATCTTACAAGTTAGGCATTGTTGTTTAATTTTTTTAATAACCAAATTACTGACAAAATTTTCTTATTCGTGACTTAGTGCAGCTTACGAGGAGCTAAATTCTTGTGAACCTCCAATAAAAGTTGGATGGTTTTATTCTGAATCGATTTCGGGTACTAAAAGTGTAAATGATCCTGATGACGTCAAAGCATACATTGAGACTGTTTTGAGTAATTCCCTTGCATCTCAACACACGTTCATTCTGGCTCCATAAGTGGAAGAGTAAGTTTATTTTTGAAATTGAACTTATCTTTTGATATTTAAGTTCGCATAATCTCTAATTTGTTGATTTTAACTTTGCGTTTGTAGTTTGCATTGGATACTTTTGGTCATTTATACTTTAACGAACACTGTGCACGTCTTCGAATTACAAAAACCTCAAAGCCCGTCTCGCAACACAAAATTCAAAGCGTTGTTGAATGCATGCGTAATATTAATTATTTTACCAATTTGATTTAATTAATATATATATATATATATATATATATATATATATATATATATATATATATATATATATATATATATATATATATATATATATGTATATATATATATATATATATATATATATATATGTATATATATATATATATGTATATATATATATATATGTATATATATATATATATGTATATATATATATATATATATATATATATATATATATATAATATATATGTAAATATATATATATATATATATATATATATATATATATATATATATATATATATATATATATATATATATATATATATATATGTATATATATATATATATATGTATATATATATGTATATATATATATATACATATATATATATATATATATATATATATATATATATATATATATATATATATATATATATATATATATATATACAAACATATATATATATATATATATATATATATATACATATATACATATATATATACATATATATATATATATATACATATATATATATATATACATATATATATATATATACATATATATATACATATATATATATATATACATATATATATATATATACATATATATATATATATATATATATATATATATATATATATATATATATATATATATACATATATATATATATATACATATATATATATATATATACATATATATACATATATATATATATATATATATATATATATATATATATATATATATATATATATATATATATATATATATATATATATATATATATATATATATATTTATAGTATTACTTTTCCCATGCGTTTCAGCACAATTAAGAAATTGCGTGGAAAAATGGGATCTATATTGAGAGCCACATTTTCGAAATGGACAGCAGTAAAGGTACACAATGCAACACTATTCGATTTTATGGGTTTTAAGCTTTTTTGGACTTTCGCGCATAAAGTAGCTTAAACTTGGTTTGTTTTGCACAAAACTTAGCACACAACACTATTTGGTATATATTATTGTGTTGAAGTGGTTAGAATTGAAAATCATAGTCATATGCTAGAAATTACGTGTTAAGTTGCGATTTTAAGTATTTTTAAGCGTTTTTGGCACTTTTGCGCATGAAGTAACTCAAACTTGGTTTGTTTTGCACGAAACTTTGCACACAACACTATTTGGTATATATTATTGTGTTGAAGTGGTTAGAATTATAATTCATAGTAATATGCTAGAAATTACGTGTTAAGATGCGATTTTAGGGTTTTAAGTGTTTTTGGCACTTTTGCGCATAAAGTAGATCAAACTTGGTTTCTTTAGCACGAAACTTGGTACACAACACTATTTGATATATATATCATTGTGTTGAAGTGGTTAGAATTGAAAATCATAGTCATACGCTTGAAATTACGTGTTAAGTTGCGATTTTAAGGGTTTTTAAGTGTTTTTGGCACTTTCGCGCATAAAGCAGCTCAAACTTGGTTTGTTTTGCACGAAACTTGGCAAACAACACTATTTGGTACATATTATTGTGTTGAAGTAGTTAGAATTTAAAATCATAGTCATATGCTATAAAGTACGTGTTAAGTTGCGATTTTATGCTTTATAAACTTTTTGACACTTTCGCGCATAAAGTAGCTTAAACTTGGTTTGTTTCGCACGAAATTGGCACACCACAATATTTGGTATATATTATTGTTTTGAAGTGGTTTGAATTGAAAATCATAGTTATATGCTAGAAATTACGTGTTAAATTGCGATTTTATACGTTTTTAAGCTTTTTCGGCACTTTCGCGCATAAATTAGCTCAAACGTGTTTTGTTTTGCACGAAACTTTCGCGCATAAAGTAACTAAAATTTGGTTTGTTTTCCACGAAACTTAGCACACAACACTATTTGAAATATATTAATGTGTTTAAGTGGTTGGAATTGAAAATAATAGTCATATGCTCGAAATTACGTGTTAAGTTACGATTTAATGTGTTTTTAAGCTTTTATGGCACTTTCGCGCATAAAGTAGCTCAAACTTGGTTTGTCTTGCACAAAACTTGGCACACAACACTATTTGCTATATATTATTGTGTTGAAATGGTGAGAATTTAAAATCATAGTCATACGCTAGAAATTACGTGTTAAGTTGCGATTTTAAGGGGTTTTTAAGTGTTTTTGGTACTTTCGCGCATAAAGTAGCTCAAACTTATTTTGTTTTTCACGAAACTTGGCACACAACACTATTTGGTATATATTATCGTGTTGAAGTGGTTAGAATTTAAAATAATAGTCATATGCTATAAATTACGTGTTAAGTTGCGATTTTATGCGTTTTTAAGCTTTTTTGGCACTTTCGCGCATAAAGTAGCTCAAACTTGGTTTGTCTTGCACGACACTTAGGACACAACACTATTTGGTATATATTATTGTGTTGAAGTGGTTAGAATTGAAACTCATAGTCATATGCTAGAAATTACATGTTAAGTTGCGATTTTAAGGTTTTTACGTGTTTTTGGCACTTTCGTGCATAAAGTAGCTCAAACTTGGTCTGTGTTGCGCGAAACTTGGCACACAACACTATTTGATATATATTATTGTGTTGAAGAGGTTAGAATTTAAAATCATAGTCATATGCTACAATTTACGTGTTATGTTGCGATTTTATGCGCTTTTAAGCTTTTTTGGCACTTTCGCGCATAAAGTAGCTCAAACTTGGTTTGTTTTGCACGAAACTTGGCACACAACACTATTTGGTATATATATTATTGTGTTGAAGTGGTTAGTATTGAATATCATAGTCATATGCTAGAAATTACGTGTTATATTGAGATTTTATGTGTTTTTAAGCTTTTTTGGCACTAATATCTGTTTTTTCTCTTAGTGCTTTCGACAACCTTCTAATTTCGTTGATTGCGGGTTCTACACTCTGAAATACATGGAAGATATTTTAAAATCCGTGAATGAGGTTGGGGTCGAAAACATAGATGCTGTAATTATTTGTTACGTTCTTAAATTATAATATATATATATATATATATATATATATATATATATATACTATTATTATTGGTAAAAATCTAATGTGTATTAATCTTTTAATTTTATATTATATTATAGGTTTTATACGACATTCCAAGTGAAGCGCACCCTTTGAGAAATGAAGAAATGCGCGAATTATAAGACAAGATTGCCGCGTATCTTGTTAATTTTTGTCCTTGCTAAATTGTAATTAGTTTAGATTTTTTAAGACTTTAATGTATATATGTACGTACGTATTATTATATTATATATATACGATCGAGAGTTTATTATTACAAAGACATTATTGGTGATTATTTGTGATTATCATTCGATTATTGGATTAATCATTGTTTATTACATTGTACAATATTATTGGATTATTTTTAGTATTAAACGAAAAAAGAGAAAAAAAAAAAAAAACTATATGCTGCGGGCAACAAGAGAACCGCAGCATATAGTAGAAAACTATATGCTGTGGTCCACCAAAAACTGCAGCATATAGTCGAAGACTATATGCTGCAGTTTTTGGTGGACCGCAGCATATAGTTTTCTACTATATGCTGCGGTTCTCTTGTTGCCCACAGCATTCGGTGCCCTGTTCTGTTGCGGTTTTAAACCCAGCATTTAAAATAGGCCATCTGCTGCTATCACTAATGCTTGGGGCCAAAATCGCAGCATATTATGGCTAAAAAACCGCAGCAAATGAGGTTTTTTCCACTAGTGATAAAGCAATAATACACCTTGATTTGAAAGCAATAAAGTGATGATTTGACCACTTAGGAAATTGTCATAACGAATTTGGAAGGGAAATTAGAAATTGAAAGTGTTTTTTCTGATTTTTGTACGTGGCGTGAGAGGATGAATTTGGCTAGTGTAATTAGACTTAAGCCAAATGCATTAACCGATTTCTTGTTGTAGTTTGAAGACAATTTTGACAAAAATTGTAAGTATTTAGCTAATATTATTAAGTATCCTTTATTTATTAAAGGCACTTAATATTTTAATCCCAATTTTTATATGTTTTTATATTATACTAAAAAATTGAAATTAATTATTCATTTATCAAATACATTTTGACATGTAACAATTAACACACATGGTTACGTAAACATTACATGCAATTAAGTCACACAAATTTTTCATGTAAAATATTCATGCAAATTATATTAGAGTAATGTGCTAAATTACTCCCTGTAATTCATGCATAATATTTAATTTGCTCCCCCTTAGATCATGCAACTTCATTTAACATACCAAGTTCCACACGTATATATCATAAATAATCCGGACTTGAAAGCTTTGAAAAAATTCTGTTTGTTGATTTTCCGTAAGAATAAAAGATAAAGTTACATTACCTTTCTCTATATGATCACGTATGAAATGATGACGTACCTCAATATGCTTTGTACGTAAATGTTGCACTACATTCATAGTTATGAAAATTGCACTAGTGTTGTCACACTTAATTGGTATGCCTTTGAGATTAATTCCAAGATCCCAAAGTTTTTGTGCAATCTATAATATTTGAGAACATACGCACTGGATGCAATATATTCAGTTTTGGCTGTTGACAAAACTATTGACTTTTTCTTCTTTAAATGCCATGAGATCAAAGATGATCCAAATAATTGACACGATCTTTATGTACTCTTCCCACCCACTTTATATCCTGCATAATCCGCATCTAAAAACCAGCAAAAGCAAAATTGTCACTACTAGGGTACTATAGACCAAAGTCTTTAGTCCTATATATATATCTAAAGATTCTTTTAACTACTGTTAAATGAGATTCTTTTGGGCTAGCTTAATAAAAAGCACATAAGAAAACACTAAACATAATATCTGTACGACTAGCTATTAAATAAAATATTGAACTTATCATACCTCTATAAGATGTTTGACCAACATTCTTACCACTTAGATCTTAATCTAGGCTAATCTTGGCACTCGTAGGAGTATTAACACTTTTGCATTGGTCCATATTGTACGTCTTTAAATTATCTATAACACATTTACTTTGTCAAATGAATATGCCATTCTTCATTTGCTTTATTTGCAGTCCAAAAAAGAACGTCAAGTCTCCAATCATGCTCATTTCAAATACTTTGCACATAATCTCAGAAAATTCCTTACATAAAGAATTGTTATTAGCTCCAAACAAGATATCATCAACATATACTTGAAAAACAAAAATATCTTTACCTTTAGCTTAAATAAAAAGTGTTTTATCAATTTTACCCTCTGAAAGTTATCCTCAAGTAAACGTGAGCTAAATTTATCATACCTAGCGCCTAGAGCTTGTTTCAAACCATATAATGCTTTGTTTAGTATAAATGCATGATTAAGCAAATTAGGATTTTCAAAACTTGGTTCTTTTTTAACATAGACTTCTTGTAAATTAGCCATTTGAAAATGCACATTCAACATCCATTTGATACAAGTTTATGTTCATGTAAGAAACAAAAGTTAGCATGATTCGAATAGATTATTATCTAGCTACAGGCGCTAAAGTTTCATCATAATTAATACCTTCTTCTTGATGATAGCCCTAAGCTACTAACCTTATTTTCTTTCTTATGAATTCGCCATCCTCATTTAGCTTGTTTCAAAAGACCCATCTTGTTTCAGTGATGGTACGATCTTGTGGTCTTTCAACTAAATCCCATGCTTAGTTTCTTTCGAGCTCATTGAGTTCAATTTGCATAGCAATGATCTACTTCAGTTCCTTTATGGATCCTTTAACATCCTTTTTCTACAAGAGAAACAAAAGCAGAAAATGCAAACAAATTTTTAAGAACAGATCGAGTTTGAGTACCGTTTGTTGGATCAATAATGATGTTTTCTTGAGGATGTTGAGATGATAGTCTAAATCTTTTTCTTAGTATGGATGGTGTTCTATCATTAAGAGAGCTGATTGGGATTTACCTGGACGAGTCTTTAGTTAGAGTATCAAAAATTAAAAGTTTGCGACGAGTCCTTACTCATGGGTGACGACTCATCGCTTCTCGCGGTTTTGTGAGGAGACGGTTTTTATGCGGGAGTTTGGCGGCCATGTTTTGTTTAATTTTGCAATAACTTCTTTTTCTAGGGGATTCATATAAATACCCCACATTGGGGTTAGGGCTAATTCACAAATTGAAAAGATCACAAGAGAGCCATTGTAATTTGTGAGGGACAATCTTGATTCATTTTGTAATTCTTTACGGTTCATAGTGAAATTATTCGATCACGGTGTCGGTGGATGTTGCTATCACATTGATAGTGAGCCACGTTAACTCTTTGGTGTTGTTTCTTATGGTTTGTATTGAATTTCTTTATTGTTTTATTACTGTTTCATCGACCTTGCTTCCGCTGTCACTAGGGTGAACACCGGTCCAAACCAGGACCAGACCGTAACCGGTTGGATTGGAAGACCGAATTTTGAAAAATTGAGACCCTATTACATCAGGTCTGATTCCGGTCTAACCCGTAAAACTATTGGTCCGGTCCAAGTTTGGACAGATTGGACCGGCTAACTCAAATTGGAATTCTATGAAAATGAATAATTATGAACTAATATTGACTAATATTTTAAATCTATGAATGTAGTTAAACTAATATTTTAAAGAAATAGTTAAAAAAAATGATAATCAAATTTACATTTTAAAGAAATAAAATCCAATTCCCAATACATATCAAATATTAATTAATTAATGAGGAATGTAATTATGAATCAATGATTTTGTCTAAAACCACAGCAACATTTGAAAGATAACTATAGTATATAGTATGCAATATAATGTGGGTTTTTGACTAAAACTAGCAGCACCACATAAGAAGATTAAAGGAAGAGGTTGCAGGTCAGTCTGATTAATACCAAGTACATATTAACTGGTCTTATTCGGTCTAACTCTATATTTTTCGGGTTTGGACTGGACGGAACTGGAACTCGAAAGAATTTTTAAGGATCGGAGACTAGATCTGATGCTTTCGGTCTGGACAGGTTTCGGTCCGGATTCAATCGGTTTAGGTCTAGACCACCGGTCCGGTCTAATTTTGCACACCCCTAGGTGTCACACAATAGCTCATTTAGTATGTTGGAATACTATTCAATACACTCTTTACGAGTATTAACCTCCCAGCACTTAACAATAGCTTTGCCATCCAAGAAAAAAAAAATTCACTTCAATCATGATAGGCTCCCAGGACTTTAATTTCCTCATGTTTTCCCAAAGTGGAATCCCAAGGTAAAGAAAAGGGCATTTGGAATGTAGACACCCGGCTCTTTTTTCATTATTACTACTCGATTCTCAATTCTTCGTCTGTCGTGTGATTATGCTTGACTTACGGTAATTTAGCTTCAATCCAGACATCTAGCTAAAGACATCTAATACTCTCAAGTAATTTCTGATCACCACATTATTCCTTGGCACAAAGTTAATGTATCATTAGCAAATTATAGATGCTTCAGTCGGATTTGACCCTTTTCTGCCTCTATAGCATCCATTAGACCATGATTCTCCGCCTTTCTAAACATACTTACCATAACTTTACTAACAAGGATAAATAGATATGGAGATAAAGGGGTCATCTTATCTCATCCCCTTTTTCCATCTTGAATGGTTTTTAAGGTGAGCCATTGAGAAAAATTGACATTGATGCATTGCTTACACAACACATTATCCAATTAATCCACCTGACTCCAAACCTCATTTTTTACCATCACTTGTTTTAAGAAAGACGAATTGAGTAACACTTATCGAAACCTCATTATTCCTCTTTCTTTTCCACGACTTTAGGAGACCTTGGGAAGCCTTAAGATTTCTACTATCATTGATATGCTGGAGATCATGAATAACAACTTTAATTTTACTTATTTTCTCAGCTATATCCCCAAATTTATATTTGCCCCACAATATCAATGGTTTATTTAGTGCCTTTAGCTTTGCAATTAGGCTTTTAAAGTTAAGTTCTTCCATTCTACACTAATTACCTCCCAATCATTAAAGCATCGGAAGGGTTTGGGACCCCACTTGATGATTCTTTAACTCTCAAAGTCTCATAAAGTTTCAAAGTCTCTTTTATGTACTTGTGATGTAACACTTCATCAAAATCTCCAAGTACCAATAAAGGTTTAGGCAGTGAGTAATTGAGAATCAAGAGTTCATAAAATATTAATTTGAAAACGGAGTTATCCCAGATAACAAATAGTCCTCCCCATATGAATTTTGTGCAAGTAACTCACACCTATTCAATGACTTCTTATGTTTCTTTATTTTAGAAGGGTTATTATCCTCAAAAACCCTTTGAGTTAGGTTTTGATCTAAATGTGGTTTCTTCAGTAGGAAAATTTAGATGGTAAAATAGTGAATGAATTTATTTGGAGAGGAAGATGAGTAAATATGTAGAATGGATATTCTTCTTCATTGCCCAAAAAAATTGATTACATTAATGGGTATTTATAGTGTTGAGTTTGGTTACAAGTTTACTAAAATATCTTAGATATTTTTTTTTTTAATTACTTTTTCTAGGATCTTCCATTATATTATCTTACATATTTTTATTTTTTAATTCTTTAGTTTAGATATTTTTTATATTTAATTAAAATCCTAGATTTTTCTAGATTCTTTTAACACTCCCCCTAATCTGAAAAATCTTGAACTCTGAGTTGTCTTCTGAACTCGATAAATCTATCAGTTGATATGGGTTCTGTGAAAATGTCCGCGAGCTGCTCCCCCATCTTGCAGAATTGTAGTTGGATTTCTTTCTTGTCTACTAACTCACGAATGTAGTGATATCGTATCTCGATGTGTTTTGATCTGCTATAAAACACTAGCTTCTTCGCCATTGCTATTGTTGACATGTTGTCGCAGAACATTGTAGTTGGTGTCTCTTAGTTATGTTGTAGATCGATTAATATCCTTCTGAGCCAGACTGCTTCACGTGCTGCACTTGTTGCTGCAATGTACTATGCTTCTACTGATGATAAAGCTATTGTCGCCTACTTTGTTGATGACCATGAGACCACCTTGTTTCCAAGCTCAAATATGTATCCACTTGTACTTTTTCTATCATCCATGCTTCCAGCCCAGTCGCTATCAGTGTATCCTGTGAGCTTGAAATTTGTTTTAGTTTCGTACATGATCCCATAGCTTTTTTTCCCTTAATGTATTTGAGAATCCTCTTTGTTGTTGTTAGATGATCCTTGCTCAGTTCACTCATGAACGTGGATACGATGCTGACACCGTTGACAATATCAGGTCTTGTATGTGTGAGATAGATGAGAGAGCTGACCAAGCTTCGATACATTGCTCTGTCGACTTTTGGTTTGCCATCGTACTTTGATAACTTTGCATTGATTGCCATTGGTGTAGCCAGCGTTTTACATTCACCCATGTTGAATTTCTTGAGAAGGTCTTCTACATGTTTCTCTTGTGATAGAAATATTCTTCCTGGGCTTTGTTTAATTTGTATGCCAAGGAAGTATTTCATTGTACCAAGGTCTGTCATCTCGTACTCCTTCATCATAGCCTTTTTAAATTCTTCGATCATCGTTAGGTGTGTGCTTGTATAGATTAGATCATCCACGTACAGGCATAAAATGAGAAAGTTGTTACCTTGTGTCTTGATGTATAGTGAAGGTTCACTCAGACTCTTGATGAAACCATGCTGGAGAAGATAATTGTCGATGTTGCTGTTCCATGCTCGGGATGCTTGTTTGAGTCCGTACAAAGCTTTTCGAAGGCGGTATACTTTGTCTTCTTGACCTTTGATGACGTACCCCTACAGTTGCTCGACATACACTTCTTCTTCGAGTTCTCCATTTAGAAATGCTAATTTGACATCGAACTGAAAGACTGGTAGCTAATGTTGTGCTGCAAATGCCAGGACTGTTCTGATTGTCTCCATGCGGACAATTGGTGCATATGTTTCGTTGAAGTCGATTCCTGGTTGTTGCGTATATCCCTTTGCTACGAGCCTTGCTTTGTACTTGTTGATGGAGCCATCATCATTATGTTTCACCTTATAGACCCACTTGAGTCCGATGACTTCCTTGTCTTGTGATTTTGTCTACAAGTTGCCATGTGTGATTCTTCTCGATCATTTTGATTTCTTCGTTCATAGCCTCAATCCATGTTTCTTCTTGTGCTGCTTCTTGAAATGTTTGTGGCTCACTAGAAAAGAGAGCCATCATTGCTTGGTCACAATGGTAATCTTGTAGCCATGATGGCGGTTGCCGATCTCGTGTTGATCTTCTAGCTTCTTGATGTTGAGGAGTTGAACGTGATTTTTGGCTTCTTGAGCTTGGGGATGATCTTGTACTTCCAGGTGTACTTGGACTCAGAGATGATGGGTTTATTGGTTGGTCTACTCCGTCTTCTTCACTTGGATCTCTTGGGAGAGTATCTTCTTCGCGAGCTTCAATTTCTTTTTCATTCCATGTCCATTCGACTGTTATGTCTCTAGAGATGATTAATTGTTTAGATTCAGGCTTGTAAAGGATATATCCTTTTGTTTCGTGACTGTATACAATGAATATGCATTTTTCTCCCTTCTCATCAAGCTTTTCTCGATTCTCCTTCGAGATGTGGGCATAAACTACGCAGTGTTCTACTCTTGGCTTTCTCTTGTGCCAAGCTTCATATGGTGTTAAATCCTTAACTACTTTTGTGGGAGATCAATTGGGGATATATACTGCCGTGTGAACAGCTTCAGCCCAGTATCTTTTGGGTAGATGTTTACCCTGCATCATGCTGCGGGCCGTCTCTGCTATAGTACAGTTTTTCCTTTCTGCGACACCATTTTGTTGAGATGTACGCCTTGCTGTAAGTTCTCTTTTAATTCCATGCTTCTTATAGAAGCTGTTGAATTCGTTGCTTGTAAATTCTCCGCCACGATATGTTCTAAGAATCTTAAGAGAATGCCCACTTTGATTTTCTGTGAGGGCTTTGAATTGCATGAAGTGGGAAAAAGCTTCTGATTTTTTCTCCAGGAAATATACTCACATCATGCGGGAGTAGTCATCTACGAACAAAAGAAATATCTTTTTCCGCCAAGAGACGGATTCTTGGTAGGACCCTAGATATCTGCATGAACAAGCTCTAGAGGAGCCTTGGCCCTCCAAAATGCGGTAGGAAATGGCAATTTGTGCATCTTGCCATATATACAGCCTTCGCAAATTTTTCTTTCTTTTTTTATTCATGGTAGTCCAATTACCATTTCTTTTTGTTTTAATAGTTTTAGATTGTTAAAATTTATATGCTCGAATCTCAAATGCCATAAGGTGGATTCATCATTCATTGAGTTTAAAGCCAATTTTTCTTCAAATGGCAATTTTAATGGGAATATTTTGTTAGGAGCCATTTCAACAGTTGTTATTATTTGACCCGTATTTTTATCATAGATTTGACATTTGTTATTCTCAAATTTAACCATATATCCTTTTTTAATTAATTGGTCTACACTTAATAAATTTTGTGCAAGTCTGGGAACATAAAAAACTTCATGAATTAATTTTGATGAACATAAAAAACTTCATAAATTTTGCGACATCTTCTTTTTTACCGTCGCCAAGTATGATGTGTGTTTCAACATTTTCGTCAAGAGTGACAAAGTAATTTTTATTGCTAGTCATGTGATTTGATCAACCACTATCAATATACCATATGTCACTTACTTTTTCTTGTGTATTTAATTCAATGTAAAATATTTGCTCTTTGGAATTATTATTTTCGGAATAGTTTGATTCTTCTTTTTGTCGATACCAACAATCTTTTTCGAGGTGAGTGTGTTTTTTACACCTCTTACATTTATACCGACAATCATTAGTATTGTGGTTAGTTTTCTTACATAATTTACAATAAAGATAAGTTTGATTATTTAATCGACTCCTTTGATTTTTAAAATTTTCTCTCCCCTTGCTACGATTAGTTGTTGTTTGTCTTTTTTCATAATTTTTACAATGACTATTTTTATTTTCACCATTAAAAAATTTTAATTTAGCTTGAAAAGCTTGTTCTAGTGGTTCTTTGTTAAATCTTTTTAATCTATCTTCATGTGCAAGTAGTGATCCCATTAGTTCGGGTATACTTAATTGAGATAAATTTTTCTTGTTAACTTCTTCTATTGTTGTGGCAATAATGTTATATTTTTGTGATAGACTCCTTAATATTTTTCGAATCACATTTTCATCTTCTATTTTACCACCATTTGATCTTATTTGATAAACTATATTATTGACTCGGTCAAAAAATGAATGTATTGTTTTATTTTCTGCCATTAATAAATTATCAAATTCTCTCCATAGTGATTGGAGTTTAAAAAGAATTACCTCTTCGGAACCTCTGTATTTTGTCTCCAAGATCCTTCAAGCTTCCGTAGCTGTTTTTGCGGGCATGATCGTTGTAAGTATTGCCTCGTCGACTCCACAATATAATAGGGATAGGGCATAGTTATCCCTTATCCTATTTTGTTTATATTGTTTTATTTTTGTTTCATCCCAAGATGACTCTTTAGTGTCATCTTTGGGTGGTTGCTCATAACCTTCTTGTACTAATTCTCATAAATCTTGGGAGATAAATATTGACCTCATTTGCATAGCCCATTGTTTATATTTTTCTCCCTTAAATGTGGGAACCCAATTAATTTGAGGGTAATTAATGGTTGAGGTGAAGTATATTGGTTAATGTGTTTAGGTTGTTTAGAGACCTTGGTTTTAATTAGCTCTTGATACCAAATGTAGGAAAATTTAGATGGTAAAATAGTGAATGGATCTATTTGGAGCGGAAGATGAGTAAATATGTAGAATGGATATTCTTCTTCATTGCCCAAAAAAATTGATTACATCAATGCGTATTTATAGTGTTGAGTTTGATTACAAGTTTACTAAAATATTTTAGATATTTTTATTTTTTAATTACTTTTTCTAGGATCTTCCCTTATATTATCTTAGATTTTTTTATTTTTTATTCTTTAGTTTAGATATTTTTTATATTTAATTAAAATCTTAGATTTTTATATATTATTTTAACATGTCCTTGAAGAACAGCCCACGTTGGATTACGAAGTCAGAAGGCTAATCTTGGAGGTTGTGTGTTCTGATCTTAAAGAACAACAACTATTTAATGTTCAAGGTTGAGAGAAGTCTCTCAATTCTTAGAGAAGAACAATTGGAATGTATGTTATTTCACTCACAAGAACACACCCAAATAAATATTGTATTGCATTTACTGAATACAAATATTTAATTACATCATAAATTGTACAATAATAATTTTTGTTGGGACACTTGTTCTGCACCTGTGAACTCTTCACTTATATTATTTTTGTATGAGCTCATGTCTCACCAATTTTTTTTTCGTACTCACATCGTTATTTTTGTGAGCACTATGAGTACTTGTTGATTCCATCCATCTTACAACATATGTATAGTGTTGTTCATATTGGTTGATATTTGCAATTCTCTTTCTAGATACTTCTACTATACTAGTTTAACTTTGTAGTAGCTAGATGGTTCTACTAGTTACATTCATGTAGCTAGAATATTCTAAATAACTTATTATTATTATTTTTAGATTATTCTAACAGGTGGATGAGGAGTTACCTTACTCTTCAAAGAACAACAATTCAAAGATTGAAGTTGGTTTTAGAATATTGTCCTGTTTCTACCTTGCATCTATAATGCTATCCAGCCTTTCCATCGCTCTAATCTTAAGTGTCCCTTGCTTGAACCAAGGTTTGGTTCAGGTTTCTATGTATTTTAATTATTAGACATGGGATCAAACCAATTTTGATTGTTTTCCCAACATTTGGGAGTAATTTACCTAGCATTGACTACTGTCCAAGTTCTTGCTCTCATTTCCAATGTTTTCCTGTGTCTTTTCATTATTGTTAATAACATTTAGAGGATTATTATTGTGGTTTAATGAAATAATTCCTCTCACTTTATCTTCCTTAACCCACATATCATATCCCCCTATTCAAAGATTATCCTACAATCATTGATCTTTTTCATTTGTTGTGTAAATTTATCAATACATACCATTGGTCCCTATTTCTCACCAATTCTATGTATTGTAGCTCTGTTCCAAAGTAAGCAAGATATTCAAAAACACTCAATCCACACCAATCTTTTATCTAAGGCCTCACCTTCTGACCATCTTAGTAAATTCCCGAAAATTTCCCACATCCACTACTACAAATCATCACTTGTGCCACAGTTGCAGTCGTGGCACAAGTAAGAATATTCCGTGGCTATGCTGCCCAGCCACCGAAATCAAGCAAGAGACTACCGTGGTACCATGGCACAAGTGATTGTCGCTAATATGTTACCACGGAAAAATCATGATTGTGGCATAAACTCTTTTTTTTTCCACGAGAGATCATGTGGCTAATTATATTCTTCTGTCACAAGCATAACCCGTGGCTAATCATATTTTTGTGTCACATGCATTTACCCATAGCTAATTACATTATTTTGCCACATGTATTTACCTTTGGCTAATCATTTTCTTCTACCAAACAAATTAACTGGTGGCCAATCATATTCTTCTACCATATACAATAACTTGTGATAAGTTATCTTTGTCTATCACTTGCACAACGCATGGTTAGAAAACTTTTATAAAATTATACTCGTAGATAAAATAGTATTCTATTTACGAATGATTTTCCTATATAGAGTTAAGAAAGAAGAAAATTCCAACTTTGAAGCTCATTTAAAAAAAACATTAAAATAATGTTTATGTAGGTGAGGCATGTCACTAATAAGCTACTTTATTTTATGTTTCTAGCCTCCAAACTTCAATTTGTACTAAAACAATTGTAGGATGTTTTTTTTGAAGGACCGAAGAATGCTTGAAAGTATTTTCAGTTTGCGAAGAAAAAAAAATGGTAAAGAATCGCTCTCTTAATATACCTATAGCTGACCATAAATACTTAATGCATTTGAGACTTGTAGTTGATTAAACTACCGTAGAAACTGAAAAAGAAAAGTTATAATGAACATTTGAATATAATATTTATTTTCGTATGTTGATTTTTTTAGGAAAATTTATTAAAAAGTTTTACTCTGACTTATCTCCTTATAATTGGTGTACCTTACTCATAGTGACCCAAATTTTTTATGCATCATGTTTTAGTGCTCTCGATTGTTACAAAAATAATTCATGTTTTTATGGGAATATTACTCCAATAATATAGATTATTTTGAGTTAATTACTACTATAAATTTTTTAAAGTAGATAAATTATAGTTGATAGTTTTAAAAAAAATTTCTTGTTTTATTGATACAATCACTACTATAAACTGACCCGATAATTCGAATAAACACATTCGGTAAAATCATATTATTTTTCTAGAAGCATATCATTCCTTTAATCTACCTAATACGCCAAAACTTTTTATCACTTACTTTTCTACTAGCCACCATATGTTCAAACAAGATTCGTAGCTTGTTATCCTTTAGAATTTTCCATCGGACATTTTTTTCAATTTAAGTCGGAGATCTTAAAAAATTAAATAATGTCCACAATTTAAATTAAGAAAAAGTTTATTTAATGATGTTCCCTCCAATTCACTTAAAATAAGTCATTTACGTTTTGACACTATTTACTTATCACGATTAATTCACTATAACAAATTAATTTTTTTCCACATATGCTTCAGTGACATTAAAATAAATATCACCAATTTATATTATTAGTATAATAATTATTGGTTTTTATTTTTAAATTTAATTATAAAGTAATTTAGTGACATTTTATTTAGCCTTTAATGACATGTACAATGTAATTGTTGCTATAACCTATAGTGGCATTCATGAGAAATATCATGAAAAGTTTTAATATGAATTTTTATTATTTTGCTAAAAGGTTTATTAAATGTTACTAAATTCACGATATATATATATATATATATATATATATATATATATATATATATATATATATATATATATATATATATATATATATATATATATATATATATATATATATATATATATATATATATATATATATATATATATATATATATATATATATATATATATATATATATCATTAGAAATTTAAAATAGCGAAATTTAAAGTAAATGTCATTAAATATATGCCATTGAAAGTATATTATGTTGTAGCAATTTTTATTTTATTTTTAATTTATAAATTAAACATAGTCAGTGAGATCTTGTTTAATTCATCTCAATGTAAAGATTATTGATATTAATTTTTTAAAATATTTCCTTATGTATAATAAAAATATTAAACGTTAATATTATACACATTTAAAAATTATAAAAGTTAATATTATGAAAGTATGCGATTAGACGATTCAAACAAGATCTCACTTGACTATATTTTTACTTACACATTAACCACAATATATAAAATGAACTCAAATAATAAATAGTACCCATAATCAAAATATTGCAAGTATTTCGGACAAGTATATCCGACTAAATTCTACACAAAATGGGTGGAGTCAAATCAAGATCTTTCCTTTTGAGGATCTAACAACTACTCCTATTTTTCTATCAACTGATTTAGTTTTTCGAATTTAAATTATTATCATCACACCTATTCAAATGTACCAGTAATAAAAGACAATTACCACCAATATCCTTCAATCATTAACAAAAATTAATCTAACCAAAAACAGAATGTTTCGATTATTTTCCACTTTAATTTTGTTTTCATTGTAAAGATTCAGTAATATGTACATCTTCTACGATCCAACACCTATCTAACCTTAATAAATCAATCTAAAAATTCCAGCACAAAAGTTAGCCAGTAGAAAAGAAAAGAAAAGTACTATTTACTTTTTTTTTTCCTTTTGTTTTGAGAATTTGAGTTGTCTACTAGAAATTAGTAATGGGTGAATATTCAGAATAAAAATCAGGAATTCCAGATGCAGCCCAAAGCTTCTCATTAAAATCTTCCTGCAATTCTTCAGGAACAAAAGGCATTCTACAAAGTGGGCATGTTTTCCGATCATGATCAATCCAACGGTCTACGCAACAGCTATGAAACATGTGTCGGCAGTTTCTCATCTGTCGGATCTCATCTTCCTCCTCGAACTCATAAAAGCAGACGGCGCAACTCTCGGCCTGATCGGGCTCATTTTCCGGCCCGGTTGAAGCAATAATTTCGGCGTAAGTTAACACAGGGAGCATTTCCCGGATGAGGGCTGCAGCCGAAGAGATAGATTGGGGCGGACCGGATTCGGGTTGGTCAGGTTCATGAAAACCCGGTTCGATGAAGGAGGATAGGCCCAATAGGCGGAGCAGAGAGAGGATGAGGTTACCGAAGAAGCCGAGAAAAGAGAGAGTAGTAATGAGGAGTTTAGGGAGGAGTACTTCTGAGTAACCTGCTGGAAATCCCATTTTTATTATTTTTATTTTTAGGTTTAGGAGAGAGAAAGAAATTGGAGAAATTGAGGACGATTAGTGAAAGATGAGTTTTGAGAGGGAGAAGATGAGGATTGATGCAATTTGTTTTTATAGAGAAGATGGGAAGGGTGATGTGATACTCTTTACTCATTATTTTATTCTTTATTTAAAAATTAAAATAAAATAATATTATAAAGGAAAATTAAATGTGGTAATTCTATGTTTTTGATTTTTTCATATGACATATAATAAGTTCATATAGTAAGTTTGAGCTTTCGACTTTTCTATATGTTAGACAAATTGTAAAGTTTTTTATTAAATTAAGTAATCACTTCGATTGGATTACGAAATGTGTGGTCAATAGGGGTGATTGCGATTTGCGACGTTTAGTTTTTGAACAAAAATCACTGTGCTTGAAAAATATAGTGTAAAGTTAACAAAAACATTTCTCTTTTCACTAGCATATGGCCGGCGAAGTTAGAAGCTTAGAGTCACTACGTGAATTAAAAAAAAGTTTGTCTACTACGTGGAAAAGCTGATAATTAAGGATTACCACATGAAATTGCCCTATCACAAAAGTATGTATATCAAAAATTATAAAAAATTAATATTAGACTATTCAAACAAAATTTCATTTAATATTTTTTTTACACATTAACCATAATATAGCGTAAAGTTAATAAAAACATTTCTCTTTTTTTCTTTTATAGGTTTTCTTTCCCTTGTACTTACGTCTCCGTATCTTTTTCGAGGCGGGGGACTCCTTTGGCCGCGCTCTCCTCTATGGTTATGAGTTTCTACCGTCCTTCCCTCCCCAAACCATGTCCATAGTTTTTTTTTCTATGTGCGGGATATACTGGGTTTGATGATGATGATGATGATGATGATGATGATGATGATTAACCATAATATATAAAATAAACTTAAACGATAAATTGTGTTAATAGTTGTAATGTAAAAAATTGTTTAACAAATATAAAGATTACATTATAAATGAAGTATTAAAAAAGACATAATGCATTATTTCTAGTAAAAATATGTTAAATTTTTAATCTAACTTCAAAATCGACTCCTAATTTTATTGAAAGAGTGTTTGTTATAATTTAAAAATATTTTTCCAAATTTAAATAAAATTATCTATCTTTTTAGAATTAAAATCAATATTTTCCATTACAACAATATAATCGACAGTTTTTAAAAACTTTTATCTAAGACCTTTTCTCATTTTATGTGGGGACCTAGACATGTACCATCCCTATTGTTTTATTGGTTTTTATAGAACATAGATAGATTGGGTGCCTTTCATAGATGGATTACCAGGGAATTTAAGGTGTATATCTAAGTGGATTTTACTATATTGCTACCAACGGGAAATACTTTTTGGGTTGCATCTTTAGATGTTAATATAAGAATTAAGAAATATCACTTTCAATGTATTTTTGTATATTTTACTTTTTTAAAATGGTAATTCAGAATAAATTAGTAGTAAAATAGAAATTTATTAAATTATTTTTTGCCAAAGACAAAAAATGTGAGAGCATTGTATAACAAATAAAAAAAGAATATAAATCAAAGTATTATCAAACAAAGAAAATACATAGTACGTTTTGTAGCAAAATCAAATATTTAAATATAATTTCTTGATTTTGCAAAACATATTCATCAGTAATACCCAACATGTCATTTTCGAAACTAGTTTTTTTATCCCTTAAGTGGGCAGATCGTCTTCAACAATATTGATAGGGAAACCATTAACATAAAACCAAATCACTAAATTATATTTTAGGGTGGGTGGCTAAATAATACTCCTAATTTATTGTTAATAAATTATTATATATTGTCTCTGAAGCTAAAGCCAAGGTCCGCTAGAAATTTTTATTTGAAATTAAGAGATCTTACACTCAACTTAGCCATATACATTTATTTTTATTTAAAAAGCAGAAGCAGAATATTGAAGAATAATGGAAAAGATGAAATTTAAGCAACACTCAACACTCAACACTCAACAGTACTGATTGATGCACTAGCTCGATAAAATTGAAGAATAATGGAAAAGATGAAACAGACACATATTTTTTTGATATTAAAGGAGACTTATATTAATTGCACAGGGTCCCTAAGAAGAAGAAAAATTACATTTGTTTTTGAGTAAGATTGCCATTTTCCCATGGCAATATTTAAGTAGTGAACCAAATTGATAAATCATGATTCATAATAGAAAGTTCAAGTAACTTTATGCAAAGTAAAGGAAAATAAGCCAAGCCTTAGAAAAGTAGACATTAACACCAAACATATGTAATGAAAATCAACCAAATACCCATACTCTTTTACTCTTTAATGTTCAGTGGGGAACCTTGCTTTACTTCATGGATGCGATCTAAAATTATGTGTAGCACTAATTTATTGATATAAATTATAAAATAAATTTAAAATTTTAGTAAAGTTTTATTTATAAAATAAACTATCCACCAAAATTCATTAATCCAAATTAATCCATACAAGCAAAATAATGCAATAATAATTCCAATTTGTGAGAAAAGAAGGAAAAAACTCTAATTTCTAAAACTAGCTAGTAAAACTAAAAAAGGTAAAACTAAATTTTTTTTTTTTGAAAAGTCATGGGTAACACCACGAGCTAGCTAATGTTAAAATGTAGATATGTCTATGTTGGTGCCTATTTGTTTGCACAACCCATTTAACCCTATTTCGTTTTGATACAGAGACTAAAAATTTTGGCATAATAAATTATAATGGTGAGTATTTAAAATTACAAGAGATAATGTAGAGAGAAAAAGTAATGGACTCATATCTAAAATAAAAATTGAACAATTCTATTAAAACGAACTAAAATGAAAAATAAGATTGAGTGCAACATAGCAATACTATGCAATGGCTACGCATTTTTTTTTCTTCATAATTATAAATATCATCAAACTATTAAGCTGGAGGTTTTTCATTTGTGTTTCTTGTTTACTTTCTTGTAACTATTTCAAATTGATAATCTCATATTGCAAGTCTAGTTAGTTTCCTAATCACTTTTATATCTATATATAAATATCTTAGCCCTTGTTCTAGATATTTTTCTCAACATAATAATTTCAGAAGATAAGGGCTAATAAATCAATATCAATTTAGAAAATCAAAAGGTCCATAATCAACCAATTAAGAAAAACAAACAGGATTAGTCAATGCATTTGACTTAACCCTTTGAAACTAAAATCATATACAAAACAAATTTTTATCATAAATAATAAATACTATTAATTTTGAAGGAAAATGACAAATAAAATTATTTTAATGATACCTTTAAATAAAGAATGTTATAAAAATATAATACTCCCTCCGTTCCTATTTGTTCTTCCTATATGGGTATTTCACAAAGATTAAGAAAAAGAGAATCTTTGGTGGTAGTGGGTATTATTTTAATTATATAATAGTGGGAAGTAATGATTGTATTGGAAGTATGAGGTTGTAGTGGGTATTATTTTAATTAAATAGTAGTATGAAGTAATGATTGTATTGGAAGTATGAGAGAGAAAATAATTATAAATAAAAGAAAATGGGTACATTAAAAGAAAAGGGGGATTTTAAGGGGTAAAAGTGAGATAAAAACTTTCTAAAAATAGAAAGTATTCTAAAGTGGAAGAACTTTTGAAACTACCCGTTATAATAATGTGGAAGATCAAAAAGGAACGGAGGGAGTATATCATTATAGGTGCCTAATTGAAATATATGATTCCAAATATTAGAATATGACTATAAAAAAATTTTAAATATGATATTTATTATGTATGTCTCATTTAAGTGTGAGCTTAATTAGCATAATTAAAAAGAATTGACTCTCCATTGATAGATGTTAGTACTTATATAAAATTTATATATGTTTTTTTTGATATGTATAGAAGAATATAAACCAAATAAAAGAAAAATAAATTAAATCAATAAAAATATGTTATTAATTAACTTGGAGTGTATAAATAATTTTAAATATAGTCTTTTTAAATCAAAATAAATCCAGGCCAGTTGAATTTTTGTGAATGTTACTTATAATTAATTATGTATTAAAATTAGAAAAACAAATTATATTATATTAGTTTGTAAGATATTTCCCGCAAATAAAAAAGATTTAAATCAAATATTTGATTTTTATTACCAATGTTTGATATATGTGGTTTTTCTTATTTGTTAATTTGATTTAAAATATTTACATTATACTCAATTAATATTTTTTATCCCAAAAAAATTATTATTTAATAAGATCTATTAAAATATTGAATATCTTTTACTAGTTTTTAGTTTTCAAATTAAAACCTTATTTACCCAATATTTTAAAAATAACTTTAAACACATGATCATCAAACTTCATAAACTCAAATTACAAATCTTAAGTTGTTAAAGCAAGTGCCAATAATCTTAATAATGACGTTAACTTTAAACATATAGTCGAACATGCTTTGTCTTGTACTTTAGAGAGGGTCGATAAAGATGTGTCGAATATGGGTGGTTTAAGGTTTGGAACGGTTGATGAGAGTTGTTTGATCAAAGCAACAAGAAGAGGAACAAACTGTGAGCAGCTCGACCAGACGCTCGGTCGAGCAAAGAGTGGCTCGACCGGTCGAGTGGGAGTGGCTCGGTCGAGCAACTGTCGAGCAAGATGTGCAGATCAGGTCAGTAGCTTCTCTGGAAGCTCGCTCGACCGAGCGAGGTAGTGGCTCGGGTCGAGCGGAAGTTCAGAAGGCTAGATAGGATTCTGATTTCGTCAGAATGTGAAATGGCTATGCAATTATGTGGTGCATTACTTCTATTGTTTATTGTAATGTTTATTGTCATAGTTAATTGGATGTTAATTGTGGTTTATGGTGATTTATGAGGGAATACTAAGGGTGATGAATGCCTTGCCTATAAATAGGATTCATCACCCATAGTAACATACACCACAAACGCACATATTGTTGAGAGGGCTATTGCATTGTTAGAAACTTGAGAGTGTTCTTACTTTGCTTTAGTATTTGTGGTCTTGAGAGATTGTTCTCAAGACAAGGGAGTTTATTATACTTGTAATTGTTGAATTCATTATAATAAACTACATTTGAGGGGGAGGTATTCAAGATACCTCATAAACACTTGTGTTCTCATTTTGCATTATATTTTTCATTTGTTTTTCTTTGTTGAACCTCTTTGAGGCTTGCGCTTTCATAAGTAAATCATGAATTACATTTGCGCATGAGTATTCATAAATATCTATAAAGCTTTGATTGAAAAATATTTAAATCACTCATCAAACTCTCTATTCACATAATGGTTGTGAATTTAAATCCCTAAAAGAACTATTTCTATTTGAAAGGCATATCTTTTTTAACTAATCCTCACACCCCTGAACATAATATTGGTTTCATGCTATCTTATCTCATAACTGACGACACAATTTAAGCTTTGTAACTCAAACCATATCACTAACATATACCAAAAAACTTGATCCCAAATCCAATGATTCCAAACCATGCTAGTTTGTAACCCAAAGTGCTTACTTATATTATTATCTTGATCCAAACACTCATCATATGTATCTTGTTATTAGTTGAATTTGTCTCTACAAATTTAGGAATTTAAACATGTATAACATAATTTTGTTATAAAATTGAATAGGTAAAGTCAAAATATCAAAATGATTGTCACGGTATCATTGTATATAATCATATGAAATTTCCCAACAATTAGATCATGTCCACCCCTTAGGCTTTTTATAAGATACTAAATTAACCTTATACTTTATTTGTTGACAACCATTTTGGGGGACAAGGTATGTTAAACAATACTAATTAAATAATATTAAGTTGGAAGTTTGGTACTCTATAAGGTAATTAGATTACTCTTAACGAGGAGGTAAAGCCATAGTTAATAAATTTGGTTCACTTCATTTGAGTTTTTAAGTATTTTATAGCTAAAGTAAGGGAAAGCAAAGCCACTGAATGGGAACGAAGAATCTTGCTGACAAAAGTTACTTAGGACTTGGGATGTCTTCTCCTAGGGTTTGTACAATATTATTTTCTTTCTAATTGTGTAAGGTAAAATACATATAATAATAAGTATAATAATTTATAGAGTAAGTGAGATATCATCTTAGGGTCTTAATTAATCATTGGTTTTAATATTTGATTAGTTAGATTTATGAACCATATTGGTTCAAGATCTTGGTAGCTTTGAAATAAGTGGAAGAGTGGACACATAAACAACACAAAGAAAGGATCAAGAACTCATCCCATAGCAAATAACATCATAGAACAGCATACAAACCACGAAACAGCAGCAGATCAGCACAGCGACAAAACTGACGACCAGCCCACCTTGCAGCATGACCCAAGCCTTGGCCATGGCGATCTGGACCTAACCAATCATGGAAACGTAATATCTATACATGGGCCTAGCCATAGAGGTCCAATAATCATGCTAATAGTGCACACAACTCTCTGAAATCCGTGCACAAGGTCCTCCAGTTAGCAGGTCGATGCTGAGATCAGAACTGGTGTTCTGACTTGGTGACTAGGTGACCTTGCAAGGGATGTCCACAGCTAACCCACACAACTTGGGAGACATGGAGGATAAAAATGGAATCTCTATACTTGGACCTTTCCATCAAGACCTTAATTGCCTCTTATCCATCACGGGAACACCCAAAGGAATGGAGCTGAAGGTCGAGTGTTCAGCGGGTAGTGCAGCAAAATAAATAAGAATTCTGTTTTCTGATTTTGATTCTTAAAATGTGCACATATTAGTCACGTGATATTTTTTAGCCGTTATTCTTGTTTGGCTGTGTAAACATGTGTATTAACTAATTTTAGAAGGTCTCATAGCTCTATAAATAGGAGGCCTAATCCTTTTGTAAAACACAAGTTGATTTTTAATAAAATTCAGAAAAATTCCTTGAGTGAATTTTCTTTCAATTGCTTGCAATTGGGTTACTAAGGGTCAGTCTACCCTTCATGAACGTGTAAACCCTTGATCAGTCTTCAAGATTACACTTCATTCTATCCAAGAACACTGAGCATCCCATTGATTGATCAAAGGAAAGCATCGGGGTTGTGTTGAGAAGAGGCCTGACAGTCCAGCTCTTGTCAAGACGCTGCATATCAGCCTTGGAATATCCTTCATTTTCGTATCAAATCCAATGTCACGCATTGACCACGCGTAATTGGATCAATTTATTAGAGTTAACTCGACGAAATATCATAGAATTGAATTTCATCCACTCTTTAGTTTCATATTTAGTGCCAAATATAAAAAAAAGATATGTTTCATCCTTACTTCTAACTATAAGGCTTTTTCAATACTTAGCTTTAAATTTGGATAGAGTTGATCTGTTGAGGATAATAATAATAATAATAATAATAATAATAATTATTATTATTATTATTATTATTATTATTATTATTATTATTGTTGTTTTTTGTATTATCAAAATTTTTGAAAACAGCTCGGGCTAGTGAGTGATGCATATGTTTATTTTTTAAATATGGTGAGTGCATGATATGCTAGTAGGTAGGGAGAATTTTTGGAAGCATTGATTCTATGGCCCGGATTTTGTTTATTTCCACTAACGCTACTTTGCAATATTGCACTTAATATGTAAATCATTCATTATTGATATTCCCACTAAAATTAAAATTGCATTGATTAATTTTGATATTTATTCTAACATGGAGGGCTACATTCATGTTGGACCATGTATCCACAACAGCCATACATATT
This sequence comes from Amaranthus tricolor, assembly GCF_026212465.1. Classification (NCBI taxonomy): domain Eukaryota; kingdom Viridiplantae; phylum Streptophyta; class Magnoliopsida; order Caryophyllales; family Amaranthaceae; genus Amaranthus; species Amaranthus tricolor. The sequence goes on along the minus strand of NC_080060.1, from coordinate 19,090,045 downwards.
ATGGAGAAGATCTTACGGTCAGTTTGGTTAGTGGTATTAAATGGTGGTAATGGGAATGGTTTATAATGTAAATTTCATTAAAAGTTGCATATCATTCCCATGGTAATGAAACTTTGATCACAAAAATGTTTTTTTTTGTTTACAAATTTCATTAACACTTAATACCACTTCTTCCAAAGGTAATGTATTGGAATGAATTTTTTGAAGAAAATAAGATGATTGAAATTGGACAAGCATGGCCATCAAGGTAGCCAAGAGATTTTTTCATTTTCTTCCAAATGGGCCATTAGAGTTTAAAATACATCCTTGAATTGTTTGCCATAGATGACAAGACTATTGTTATAAATCTTATAAATTATTATCATATTTTTATAGCTTTACTTTTGAAAAAAAAAACTCACATAAAAAAATGAGAGTGTAGTTGATAAAAAAGTGTAGGATTGTACTTTTCAAATTTACTAGTATTAATGGTTTAGATTTTTGGGATAATTATTGAATGGTATGAAACAAGAAAAGGAGAAGGAAAATACAACTAATGCACTTTGCTCGATCGAGCAAGCCTAACTCGTCCAACAAATGAGGTTCTTGTCGAGCCTGAGGCTTTACGTATTTTATGTTTTGGTTTCATATCAATGTGGTTCGGTCATATTGAGATAATTTTAGACAATAGATATATTCTTGGAATATTATTATTGATAGCCTATTATTAAGCTATAATTAAGGAAGAGATATATGTGTTAGTATATCTCATGATCTTATTTCCCTTTTTGTATCATTGCTTGCTCCTCAAGAAGTAGAGTTTCCATAGTATTGTAATACATATTGGGACATTGACATTGTAATACATACAATTTTCATTCTTCTTCAAATTTACATGGTATCAGTCGAGTGCTTCCTTAACAATGATTGACGACGATACGTCGCCTCCACACCCGCCACCAACTAGAATAGAACCCGATTCTCCGTAATATCTCGGTCCTCAAGATAGTCATGGTGACTTTATTACTCCAACTCATCTCACCACAGACAATTATGATTAGTGGGATACCGATATCCAAACCGCGTTAGAAGCTCGGCGAAAATTTGAATATTTGGATGGTCCGATCACTATGCCATCTCCTCCTTGCACGAAGTCCGATTAGACTGTGAAGGTTATTAGGATCAGGATTCTACCTAGGATCGTTGAGGGGGTAGGATCGAAATCGGTAGAATCGAATCGTAGGATAGTGTGATCCTACAAATATGCGTTATGTGCTTTGGATTACTGATTATCAATTATATTTGTTTTCTTTTTAAGTTTTAAGGTTTAAATAAAAACTTATTTGATTCATCTATTAAGTTTTGACAACAAAACTACTTTTAATAATCCTTTTTGAACGGCAAATCATGAAAAACACGAGTTTTATAAAGGTATTGATATAATTATATTAAATATATATTCATATGTAAGTGAAATATGTATTATGAGAATATTTATTGCAATTGAAACTACCCATGTAGGATCGGATCGTTAGATCGTAGGATCATGAAATCGTGTAATGATCCTACCACCTAAATGCGTAAGCTTAGTAGGATTGCATGATTCTACCACTTAAGATCCTACCTACGATCTGGATCAGTCACCTATTTTTGAATCGTAAGATCGTAGAATCGTAGATCAAAATTTCAAATTTTGATAACTATGACTGTGATTAATGCTATGCTCATCTCTTGGCTCACAAATACCATTGATCCAGCATTGAAACCTTCTCTTTCTAAATTTCGAGAGGCCAAATTGTTTTGGGATTATCTAAAACAAAGTTTTGCTCAAACTAATGGTCCCTACATTCAAAAGTTATGTTCCTCCATTGCTAAGTGTGGGAAAAATAAAACAATGTCAGTCTCTGCATATTATGGAAGACTTTGTTACAACCACCATTGGTAGCCATGAAAGCAAACCTTCGATGTATATCAGTGAATGCAAAAGAAACAAGAAAGCTTAGAGAGAGAAAAATAGTCTTCCGTTTTTTGGATTCTTGCTACAGTGTACTACAAAGCAAGTAACCTCACCTTTATTATATAGTGAGGAGTAAAAACAAAAGAGTAACAGTAGTAAAGTTTGTTATTAAATTGTTACACACAAGGCTATATTAAAATGCTAAAAGAGAAATAATAAAATGAGACTCAATAATATTGACAGACTTTATATTTTGTGGCAGGAACTTGATCAACATAAACCTTGGATTTCTTGCGACTGTTGTACGTCATGTCAAGCTGGTAAACTTCACAAGGCCCCTTGATCAAGCTCGTCTACATCATTTTTTAATGGGATTCCTGAATTTTACTCTTCTCTCTGCATGCACATTTTATCCTTGAACCCTCTTTCGAGTCTCGATCTGGCCTATCAACTGGTTTCTCTAGAAGAACGTGTTCGCATTTCATAATCGGATACCGAGGTCAAACCGTATAACGAAGTTGTTTTTGCTATTCGTACTGGCATTGATCGTAGTCGAGGATGTGGTGGTACTTGTTGGTATGAGTTATCCCACATCGATAGATTGAAAATGGTGTGCACGCTTTATAAGCTATTAAAGACCTTCTTCCCATTGCCATATGGTTTTGGGATGGTATATCTCCTTAGCTTATGAAGTGCGTGCACTTGTGTCCCCCGTTAATATGCTGGCATTCACAATAAGTCCAGCCTAATTTAACATGGTATCCGAGCCGATGGTTCGATCAACAATTTAAAAATGGTAGGTTCGAAAAGAATGGCGTTCCTACTCTAATTGATTACTCCCACATGCGAACTTGACGGGGATTCGCATGTGAGGGGGGGTGTTGGGATGAGTTATCCCACATCGATAGATTGAAAATGGTGTGCACGCTTTATAAGCTATTAAAGACCTTCTTCCCATTGCCATATGGTTTTGGGATGGTATATCTCCTTAGCTTATGAAGTGTGTGCACTTGTGTCCCCCGTTAATATGCTGGCATTCACAATAAGTCCAGCCTAATTTAACAGTACTTTCCCTATTTGCTCCCTGTGCAAACACCATGGTCATGAAGCCTCAAGTTGTTGGGGTAATTCAATGTGTGGTTATTGCAAGAAAACGGGTCATCCCAAAAGTTGTTGCTATTAAGTTTTAGGCTATCGGATTGACCGGCCTGAACAGAAGAAATCCCTTCGTACCTCGGTGCGTGCCAATGTAGCAGTTCACTCTCCCTCTAGTCTCTCTTCCCAAGTCTTCACACCCGAAAAATGGAAAGTCATCTCTGGTATTATCGGTAATGCTCATATTCCCGATAATCGTTTGACTAGTAAGTTTGATTCTTCATATTGGATAATTGATACCGGCGCTACTCATCATGTGACGGTCGGGTGACTCTACTTGGTTATTTGAATCTCATCCTCTTGAATGTCCCATTAGTTTACCAAACGACGCCACTGTTAATGCCACTATGGTTGTTTCTATTCGTCTCTCAGACAAGATTACACTCACCGGCATTCTTTATGTTCCTAATTTAAGTTGTTGTTTACTCTCTATCTCTTAACTAAACGGTGACTTATAAACTATTGTCCAATTTGATTCTTATTTTTTTGCTATACAAGACCAATTGAGGGAGCTGATTAGAATGAGGATTAGGAGAGATGGACTTAACCACTTTAGCAAACCGCACCGTGTGTGTAACACCCCGTAATTTATCGGGTTTAGAAATAAGTAAAATATAATAAAATAAAGTATAACAAAATAAAATAAATAAGTAATATTAGACTATACTATCTTATATAGTTAAATATAAGAAATAAATAAGTTTAATTTTAACGGTCACAAGTTTTATCGCGTACGATGTTACCGCGTAACGTTTATTGGAGGTTTTAACAAAAGTATAATAATTACTTATTTAATTTTAAAAAAAAATTAAAATTATAATGGAAGGGAGGTAGAGGGGCTGCCGGTTTTGGAGGGTATGGGAGGAGTCTTGTAACTCCTCTCATAATGGTGTAATTAGGATTAATTAGGTTGGTCCTTAATTTCCCTATTAATCCTAAACATCATTTGTAATCCTCACATTTCAAAACCTCAAGTGAACGAAGAAAATCAGAAAAATTCTTTCTCTTCCTTGTGCCTTGCTTTCGGCATTCACAAAAAAAAAAAAATTGTTCTCTTGTTTTTGTCATTCAACCTTTTGATCAAAGGGGTAAGTTTAATAGAATTGCTAATTGTAGATTTTATACACAAGGTTTTCTAAGATGAATTATATTTTATGTATGATGATATCCTATGACTTTGAGGAGGATTGAGTATATTTTTTATGTAATTTTCTTTAACAATCCTTTAATAAACCTTAATCTTGTTAAAAGGATTAAGTTATGTTCTTGATTTATATTCTTTAACAAAGTTTAAATTTGTTATAAGAATTGAGTTTTGTTGATATTCAAATAAATTTCTTTTATGGTTTAAATTTCTCTAACTAAATTTCAATTTGTTAGTAGAAATTAAGTTGGTATGGATTAAGTTATGTAGTCATCCAAGGGTTTAATAATCCTTTAGCAAAATTTGATTTGTTAGAAGGATTGTGTTATATTTATATATATATGTGTCTTGATTTTTTTTTTAAAAGGGTGATTTGGTTTTATAATTCTCTACAAAATTTAATTTGTTAAGAGAATTAAGTATTTAATTTAGTTATCATAATTTATGAAATTTCAAGTCTCGTGAAGGATTTTGTGGATGAGTTCTTGCTAGAATTATTTTGGTCACGAGATTTAAAAGAAAACGGGGGTGATGATGTATATATAAAATAATAATAATAATGATGAATAAAAAAATATATGTATATGTATTCGGGTAGCAGCTGATCTGCCTTGTTAAAGGTGCCGACCCGGAAACGTTAGTTGTTTTCCGTTGTTTTGTGCACCGTTGCGTTAAAAACTCGTTAAACGCTTAAAATAATTAAAAATAGTAAATGGATGTTAGAAGTTATGAAAATTGGTACCCAAGGTAATTGACGCGTTCTGAACGCAATGGCGAAGTCAGATTTTTCGTTTGAATTTTCTAATCTTTCCGAAATGGCCCTTAAAGTTTCTGGTCAGAATGTGAAATTTGGAACCTTTGGGAATTGGATGTAAACAATTAAAAATTATCTAGTCTTAGTGATATTTTGGCGTATAGAGTGGATTAAATGTGTAAACACGTTCTAATACGTGATCGTTTTGTGTGTGTGTTATTTATGACCTCGATTCATAAGAGGGCGAAATTTCTGTCGTGCTTGAATTTTGTTGTTGCAGCGCTTAAAGGTACACACTTAGACCATACTGTTTATGTGGTTGTGCAAGTAGTGTTGTTTCATTTCTAATCGAGGCTTTGTAAATCACATAAGGATTAGACACTTCAAATAATTTGAAGGAAATTAATTGGAAATTGAGAATTTGTGTGATTGTCACCCAAAAAGGTTGACGTTTGGTTATGTTACCCAAAGGGGTTAAAAGTTTGGTTTGGATTATTACAATTATTGTTTCCATGGCAATTTTGGATCATTATGGTCACCATGGGGGTATGCATACTTTAGCCTTTGACGACCCGAACAGGACGGGCAACGTCTTAGGTCGGTGGTTGCCTTGGGATTAGCTCTCCCAAGTGTATTCCTCCAAAATATTTGAATTTATACTTGAACGACCCGAACAGGACGGGCAACGTTACAAGTTGGAATTATCTAATGATGAATGGTTTATACTTGAACGACCCGAACAGGACGGGCAACGTTACAAGTTGGGTTTTATTAATAATAAATGTATTAGAGCCTATGCATGCTAGGATGAACATTTTGCTTGTTTTCAACCTGATTGATAATTGTATGATGTCTCTGACGTGTATTGGTTTGTTTCTTTGGAACCTACTATGTGTTGTCTTACGACGACTAGTAGGTTGATTGCAGGTGGGGCCTAGAGTGAGATCTTGGTTTAGAACCCGTAGTTATCAAGACTATGCTTTTATCTTTTGAATTAGATTATGAGTAGAAAGAAATTATGTATTTAAGAACCAAGCGATTGTGTAGTTTTCTTTTCGCTTCCGCTATTTTCAATTAGTTGGTTTAGAGGCCTTTAGGCTCTCGAGTTGTATGTAACAGACTTCCGCTGACTTGTTTTTTTATTTCTTTACGCTTGAGTCTGTTTTCTGTCTTAGTTATATTTCTATATCGATGGAACGCTGTCGATCCAAGTAGAGGTGGTTCTTTAGTGTCCGCTATGTGAACCGGGATCATGTTTTCATATGATTTTCCGGGTCACTTGAACCGGGCCGTTACAGTGTGTCTACCGTTCAAGCTACATTAGATTTGAAGTTATGGCATCGTCAGCTCGAACACCCCTCGGAAAAAGTGGTTAAATTAATACCTCC
>NC_080060.1:19042902-19072902 GCF_026212465.1 Amaranthus tricolor | reverse complement strand
AAATCGAATCAACGTGTTGTTAGTTATGGTCATGGGGTTACTAGAACCCATGTGTTTGATCTCGAGGCTGAGTTTCATAAGAGCAAGTTAGTTGATGGTTACGTCACTTCAAGTGAAGTAATGAACATTAAATCGTACTTAGTGCCTGTTGAGAAAAAAATAATGAGGTTATTTCACAACATCAAAAACAAAATGAAGAACTTGAAAAACAAAATGCAAAACTAAAATCTCAATGTCATCAAGTTCTTGCTCCATTTCAACAAGTGTTCGCTTAACTAAATCGCGTGTCTTCTTTTCTAGAGAAACTTGAGCAACATCAAAAGATAAGTAAGAATTGTGTTGTTCATCAAGAAAAAAATCTACGTTAACACATGATATTATGGGCGTAAATAACTTGTGCTTTATATGTTGAACATTTAGGTTGAGAGAAAAATGAACTTTGCATTATCTTTATGGTATGTGACTGCGATCTCTTTTTTTTATCTCTAATTTTATTTCTATTTGTTACTTTATTGTATACTCGTGAAGATGAAGATGATATTTATAATGGGTTTGATTGTACATGTTTTTATAATACAGTACCTAAACATTTTTATAATCTTAATAAGATTTTGTTGTGTTCTTTGATTTCAGGGAATTTTACAAAAGTCGATGAGATTGCTACTATTAATATGGAAGCTATATTTTTAAGCTGTAATTTTTATTTTTCTAATGGGTATTAATATATATATATTTTTGTTATTTTAAACATATATGCTATTACATTTTCAAACTATTTAGAGATATTGATGTAATTTTATTTTTGGAATGTTAACCATTAAATGAAGACATTTATTTAGCAATTTTTTATTGTGTTGAAAATTTTTCTAGACACTAAAAAGCGTTGAAATGCTCCGTGCTTTTGCGTTGAAAAAATGTATATTTTTGTAGTATATAATTAAACATACTCAGTTGTAAGACCTTAGAAGAAATTTTGGTGTGCATGCAATAAGCTGTGCACATGTACTTTAGTGTATGTTGAGTATGTTAGTGCTTAGGCTATATATTCTAGAAGTGTAGTTGAACGTTTTCTTTGATAAGGTGATGTTTGTTTCTTGGTTTGAGATGGGAGAACTCTTTTGTGATTAGTAAGATGGTTTACCAAACTTGTGTTTAGTTAAGCTAAGTATTTGGACCATTTAGATTCAAAGGGTGTTCAATGAAGAGTTAGGTCTCATTGTCTCAAAGATAAGTTTTAGCCAAAAGAGCTAAACTTTGGATATCATGGAGATTGGGTTTTCCATAACTTTGATGATATGGCATGTGATGTACATGATGGTTTTGGTTGATCAAAATAAAACTTGGGAGAAATTTATTTAAGAAACAGTGTCATTTTGATGCTAGCATAGGGGTTGGTAAAATGCTTTTAAAATTAGGAAGCTTGAACAAATCATGTGAACCAAGCAAAAACGAGTCAATATCTCCATCATTGGGTTTGGTCGGATGAGTGGTGGATTGCCAAATGAGTAGACCACCTTGCTGCTATTTTTAATCTTTATGTCTTGTTGTACAAGATGACTTCCCACTTTTCTTTGCGTGTAAGCACACTTCTTTGTGCCTTAAATGAAATTAGTCGAAGTCTGTGCTCACACTACAAGAAAAGTTATTTTTAGCAACAGAAAAAGTCGTTGCTAAAAACTTGATTTCGTTGCTAAAAATGATTTTTGCAACGAATTCCATTGTTGCGGGTACAGCCGTAGCTATAGCTTTTAGCAACGACTATGGTGGTTGCAAAAGGTATCTGTTTTTTGCAACGAGATCTATTGTTGCAAAAGAAGTATCATTGCAATTCCTTCCAACGTTTTTAGCAACAAAAAAGCTCGTTGCCAAATTTTCTGCATTTTTAGCTACAACTGTTTTCGTTGTTAAATTTCTGTTTTTCACAACAATTCAAGTTGTTGCAATATATGATAGTCAATCTTTTGCAACGACTTTACTGTAGGGAAAACAATTAAGTAAAATTTTTTATTAATGTTTTTAGCAACAACTATTACCGTTGCCAAAAATATACACATTTTTCGCAACGAATTTGTTATCTTTTGAAACAACCTACAATCTATATATAAACTAGACAATTAAAATAATAAATAATTTATAACCAACTAAACTAATATCACCGATTATCATTATATATTAATTCGTATCCCAAAATATCACACGTCCCAAATATTATCGTGTGTCAAAAATATACGTAATTCATATACATGTAACAGATAACCAATTTTCCAAAATAATTCTCCTACCATATACAAGTTTTCATGCAAAAATTTACAAGTGATAGGCACTTTGAAAAACTCCAAAAATATACAAGTGCACATATAGCTACTTCATAACCCAAAACATTGCGCATCCAAAGTGCTTGTAGCTATCACCAACTTTCTCATTGAGTACAAAAAATTTCCAACGAAGATATGTTTGCCTACACCAAATAATTTTGTTCGTAATTAAGAATCAAATGAGCCCCAATATTGAGTATTCACAATCAAACCATCCCTACACTTTTTGTTGAGACATAATAAGCAAAGCATTTAGGATGATATTCACTAACAAAAGCATTATGTGTACAGGGAAAGCATTTAGAATTTAGCATCAAATTCACAATCAAACCATCAGAATTCCAACTCAAACATAGCATGAAGCATATGCCAAAGATCAGAACCCATGGCATCAAAATCCAACATAAGCAGCAATACTTCTAATTGGACTAAAATGCCAACCAGCTAATGCCATTGTAACTAAAACCACAACACAAGCCACCAACACAAGCCATCAATAATCAATAATCAATAATATCTAAAAAAGTTGCTCCACCTCTGTTAACTACCTATATTTCTATCTATCTCATCACCATTAACTTGCTCCACCTCCTTTCGAGTGATAGTTTGCCTTGGTTGTGGATCTAAAGCTTCATTCACATGCAAGCCCACTTTAATTCTACTAACAAAGTTGCTTCTTTTCTTTCTCTTACCAAGTATGCCTACAATAATGGTCATCAATCAATAATCAATAATATATAAATAATTACAAACTAGAAACGTGAAAGTCGAGTTTTCAATAATGTACTTTCATCCATTAAGGTAATGACGCCTTCTGATGCTTGGTCATTCAAGATTGGTGTAGCAGTTTCTTCATAACCTTGAAGATCGTCTCCATGAATCAAGTTATGATCATTCAAGGTCGGTGCATCAGTTGTTGGCGATTTAGTTGCTGGCAATTCAGTTGGTGTTGCTTTGTTTATATGCGCTTCATAAGTTGTTCGTTGCCTCTCCAAATCTACAAGGGTAAAGACAATGAAAAATCAAAGTGAATTCAACATAATAAAAGTTAAATTTTTTGAATTGAAATAGAAAAAAAAATTACTTTTGCTAACTGCATGAGCAATCTCATCTGTGATGTGTGGGTTAGAGCTATTATTGAATTGATCAGCTACATTTTGCTTGCTAAACAATTATGTCCGACTAGCTTGAACACGACTCATAAGTTTTCCGGGGGCAATACTTCGACTGCATATTTTCTTTCCCCCTCCTCTCCCAACCATCTTTTATCTATTCAGATATTTTTGCAAAATTATCAAACAAAAGGTACCTTCAACAATAAACAATATATTTCAAGATAGAGCGGAAAATATAAACAATAGTAGCCGAATTGTTCATATAGATAACAAGAAAGATAATAGTGAATGTAAATATTATACAACATAACATAATGAACGAGAAGAATTAAAATCAAATTTCTTCTTCAACTTCACTCGATTCCTCAAAGACTTCAATTTCACCATCATTAATGAAATTGTCATCTTCCAATATTTGTGTAACCATTTGCACTTCATGTTCTCCTTTATAATCCATAAACATATTTGTAGCCAACGACGAACTAACTCTGAAATTGTTAGTATGTACGCAATTAGTACATTCAGCTTCAATATTAGCTTCCACCTCTACTTGTTGAAAGGCATCTACATCTATACCCTCCTTGTTAATGTGTGTGTTAATTCATGATTTGTTTTCCTTACAAGTTACAACTTATTCTAGTTCATTGATTGCACCAAACACTCACTTTGTCAATGACTCTTACTTTTTTTCATTGTGCTTCTGTTTGGTTGTAAACCCATTATTTCATTTATAATGTTTCTTTTTTATAATGAGGCCACATTTTTATAGGAAAACTTTTATTAAATCATATAATTTTCTCTACAATATCCCTTTTGACAAAGATAAACTTCAAACGTGTCTATCTCTCTTGAAAATGAAAATGTGATTCTCATTCCACCAAAGATAGATACACTCAAACTTTGCAATATTGAAAAATAAATGCCAAATCACTTTTTTTTTAATTCCAATTCGATAAATTGCACTAGTTAGTGACAAATATAATCTTAAATTTAGTATTACATAATCATTTACCAAAGAAATACCATGCTAAATCACAAAGACCACAAATATTAATAACTGATGAAACAAATTAAGTGGAGCAATAAATTCTAGTATGTACAAGTCATGGAGAATAACTTCGTTTATAAAATAAAATAGGAGTATTGTTTATTTTGTTCCATATACTGCAACTCACTCTGTTTTCATTTGTTCTTCTCATTTACTTTTTGCGTAGATACCAATGTAAACTTAAAAGTGAAAGAATTTTAATTGTAAGGTTTTAAAAATTCTAAAACGTTAATACGTAGAAAAAATATTTAGAGACGAATCTTTGAAGATCCAACATAAATATGTTTTTAATATAGTTAATGGGAAATCATGGTCAAAGTTTAACACTATAATTCGAATATTTATTTGTGTAGAACATATGAAAATGAAAGGAGCATTATTTTACTTTTCTATTTGAATTTATCACATTAATATGTTTTGAAAGTTGATAGAAGGTCGAATACTCTTTAGAAGGGGGGGGAGGGGGGGTTAATAGAGGGTATGGGCGTTTAAAATTTTTGTCTGGAAGTTCGTTTCAAGAGATTGAGTGATCTTTCAAAACTTTAAAGAATAACACACAATATGTTAACAAAGTTCGGTTCTAAACAACCTACTCCCTGCCTAAGGGTTCTCTTTCAACCCGTAGATTTCAACGTCTTTTATTAATCCGACTTTAAGACAAACTTGAAGATCTCACTATCTTCTCTCACCACGTTCTTCCCCTTGAAGAAACGTCTTACAAGTCCCTTTAATAAAAGCAAATCCCAATCTCTCAATAGAGATTACAAGTTGAACACTTTGAAAAGTATTCTAAGTTAGGCGTATTAAACTATGAAATAATCTAACTCCTTTTTTAACACTTAAGCCTATTACAAATTGTAAGAGCTAGATGAACTAAGAATTACAACTCTTTTTAATACTTAGAGAATATTAGATCTTATTACAAGAGAGAAAGAAGTGCATAGAGATGTATCCTTAATTCTGAAATGAAGCCTTGTATATATGGATGTTACGCCTCAACACATCCTTGTAGAGCAAGAAAGCTTCATCCGTTAATTTCGTTGATCTAGATATTCTGTGCCAGTCTTCAAGACCTTCAGCTTTATTTCAAACTCACGTGTACTGACAGCTAAGATAATTTCATCATTGTGTGCTGTAATTTGTTTTTAATAACCAATGTTGTGCTGCCACGTTAATACTTATACAAAATAATGAAAACTAAGCAAAACCAGATTAATCAATGTGTAAATACATGTTCAAATTAATTCCTATTTTTAGCATTAATTCAAATAGTCATTTTCTATTTTTAGCATCAATTTAAATTACCATCTTATTTATGGGAAACTCTTTAATTAGCTTAACAACATAATTTAAATTCAAATATTAACGTGTACTAATAATAACAAAACGTGTATTAGCTTGTACTATGGATATTTAATCATCCAACTATTTTAAGCACATATTTTAAATTCAAATTCAAATATTCAAATGTTAATAACAAACGTGTAATAATATATTCAAACTTAATTTCAATGTATCTTGACATATAAAAATATTTCAAATATAATTTTAATGAACCTTGACCTATTAAAATATTTCAAAGTTAATTTTAATGAACCTTGACCTACTAAAATATTTCAAATATAATTACGAAAATAACTTTATTATAAACCTAATAAGTTTCAAGACAATGAAACTAATTTCAAAACTTATAAATTTAACAATAAGATAAACTTAAGTCATTTAAGCATATTCCAATAATTCGGACTTAAACATATAACAATTATTCAATTTATATCCAATATGATTTTAGACTACTTAAACAACTAAATGGAATTACTTAATTTATTTATTTAATCAATATGTGTTTTGAATTATCATTATTTAAGAGAATTGAGTCTTATTTTTAGATATGATTCCATTTATACCCCTCTAATATACTTACAATTTTTTTTAAAGTTCAAAAGCTATTATTATCAAACTGAAATGACAAAGTCTCATATATACAATTAGACCTGGGAAAACGGTCGGTCGGTCGGGTTTTGGGTCGGATCAATTTCGGTCGGGTCATTTTCGGGTCGGGTCAGTTTCGGATCGGGTCAGTTTCAGGTCGGATCACTCCGGGTTTCGGGTCGGTTCGGATTGATCCAACGGGTTACCATAAAACATCAGAATATCCAATCGACTAATTCAACATAAAAAAAAATCATTAAAATGTCTAAAATGCATCATACTACAAAAAAAAATATCCAAATGAATCAATTTAAAAGTATAAATAAGAACATTTTAAATAGCAAATTGTTCAAACACTTCATCTTCATTTAGATTTTCTTCTTCGCCTTCATCTTCTTTTTCATCTTCATCTTCTTCATCTTCATCTTCATCTTCATCTTCTAAATCTTTGTTAGCTTCTTCATTACACATTGGTGGAAGATCAACCTCTAATCCATTTTCAAGTGGATCTATCAACATAAAACAAATTCACAAAATAAACTATAGTTTTAGTTTAACGAATTGAAGATCATATTATTTGCATTCAAAACTCAAATAATTGATAAATTTACCTTCTTTTACTTTATAACCAAATAGCCAACTACGACTAGTAATTAAAGCCTCAGCAGTATCCGGTTGAAGAGAAGCTCTATACTTAGTAAGCACTCTACCTCCTAAGCTAAAAGCTGACTCGGATGCAACAGTAGTAATTGGAATGGCTAATAAATCCCTTGCCATACGCGCAACCTGTGCATATCGAGTTTCATTTGTTTTCCACCATTGCAATACATCTAGTTCAAGATGATGATCAAGCCTAGACTCCTCAAGATAAATATCTAATTGTGACAAATTTGCACTAGTCCCTCCAGCAAAAGATGAAAATCCATATTAAAGTACTAGTAATTAGAAGGTTAAAATAATAACAATACAATTATAAAAAACTTCAAAAAAAAAAAATACTTACAGGAAGATCATCATCCACGACATGACTACTAGCTTCACGGTCATAGGGAGTATCATTCCTTACATACTCCGCAAATAAATCATAGAGTTTGTCTTTGACTTGGTTGGCTTTCCAGGACCCATTTTGAGGATCCAAGTGTTCAAAACAATATTTGATCAATTGAAATTTATAACGAGGATCCATCATGGCAGCAAAAGAAAGAACAACACTATAATTTTCCCAATATTTATCAAATTTATTTTTCATATTCATTGTCATATCTTTTAAAAAATCATCTTCACTATCAGCATATTGTATCAACAAACATTCGATTCTCCACACACTTTTAAAGTACAAGTTGGCAGTTGGATAATTTCTCCCCGAAAACTGTTTTGTTATATCATCAAAAGGTTTTAAAAGTGCAACAATTTTTTCAACCATTGACCAATCATCATGTGTAGGAATATTAGGAAGGTCTTTGTCAATTCTTTTCAGGTTTTCATAACAAGGACAATAAATCAATGCCCTTTCAAGCATCCTATAGGTAGAATTCCATCTTATAGGACAATCCAACCACAACCTTTTAGAAATACTAACACCAATACCAATTCCACACTCCCTCAACTTTGCTTTTCGTACTTCAGAACCATTTATATACTTAACCAAGGTCTTTATTGTTTTTATTTCATCTCCAATGACCTTCAAACCATCTTGAACAATTAAGTTCAAAATATGAGCACCACAACGAACATGAAAATAATCACCATAAGCAAGCAATGGATTATACACACTTAGACTATGAGCAAGCAATTTTTGCATATTATCATTGTACTTAGCATTGTCTAATGTGATAGAGAACACCTTTTGTTGAAGCTTCCATTCTTTTATAATTGCAATTAACCTCTCATGTATCATGTTGGCATTATGAGGAGGGGGGACATGACAAAAGTCAATAATCTTATTGTGTAACTTCCAATCATCATCAATATAATGTGCAGTTAATGAAAGATAACCCTCATCCACAATCGAATGCCACATATCAGTAGTTAAGCAAAAGTTTGAAGACACCCCAATGCTCATTTGTTTCTTCAACTTAAGTTTTTCATTTTTATGGACTTCTAAGCAATACTTCTTAGCGGTTTTTCGACAAATAAATTTACAATCTTCATTTAAGAAGCTATGTATAGCTCGATTTCCAGCATCTTCAGCAAATGTAAAGGAATAACCATGTCTTATAATTGCCCTAGCCACTAATTGCTTATACATGGAAGGGTCAAAATGTTTTAGATCACCCTTGTCTTTCTTACCCTTTTTTTGTTTGTTAATTTCAAAAGTAGCTCGTGCAAAGAAAGACTCACTATGACGCTTAAAATTTGTGGTTCCATTAGTAGAATGAGCAAGAATAGGACCTTGTTTGCAATATTTACAAAGAGCTCTTCTACTCATAAAGACAAAGAAACAAGTTTGTATCAAGCTGATTACTCAATGACCGACTTAGCAAAATTAAACATTAGACTAATTTATAAAAAAACATTCAGTTAAACTAATTTATAAAAAAAAACAAATTTATTCATAACTTACCCACACTTGGACATGAATTCGCACTACATGAAGAAGAGATTGAAAATCCCGGTGAAATAATTGGAGTTGAAGATGGAGTTGAGGATGAAGATGGTGAGAGTTGAGTATATCCTTGAATTATTGGAAGATTTGGCATTGAAAATGGAGATTTTGGAGGTCTTCGTTTTTGTTTTGACATGCTTATCAACAAACAAACAGCATACAACGATGAAAATCTTTAATCACCAAAATCTTACAAAATTAAACATAGATGTCAAGGTTGAAAAAATCCCATTCAATAACTTAGGTATAATGGATTATATACTCTATACAAAGACCACTGTATTTTTGTAATGCTAGTACAAGTATAAAGAATGCTGTTGGATGATCTCTATATAATCTATACAAATTACAAATACAAAGCCTACTTCACTAACAAGCTTCCATAAACTACTAAACAAAAAATAAGAAGCAGTTTCTAAAATAGCATTATTCCAGATCTTCTTCCACCTCCACCCTGTAGGTAGATATGGATTCTTCCATGTAGCACCTATAAAATAATATGAATGTAATTTTGTTGAGGAATTCAGAAAAAAAATACTATACTTTATGATGATGATGTGGTTCTTGAGGCTCAAAAATTCGATTTTGGCAACTTGTATCACAAGGGTATGGACAATCTATCCTCTGAAAATGTATCAAACTTTAAACTTTAAAACAAAAATCCCTAAAGAATCACTAATACCTACCTCCCAAGTCCCAACCCAACTGAGACAGAAGACTAATTCAAAAACTTCAAATTGTAATTGATTCAAAAACTTCCGAAATATTTGAATTCAACCCTCAATTGGCATCACAAATCAGAATCAACAAGAATCAACAACAAAAGCAAAGAATCAACAAAGAATCAAAGGAAAGGGACTAAGGGAGTGAAGAGAAAGGAGATTATCAGCAAGTAACTTACATTCGACAATGGCGGCAGCAAAATCGAGCGTGAGAACTTGAGGAAGATGAATGGCGGCAGCAAAATCGAGCGTGAGAACTTGAGGAAGATGAATGGCGGCAACAAAATCGAGCGTGAGAACTTGAGGAAGAGGAATGGCGGCAGCAGCTGCACGCTAGTAGAGAAGTAGGGTTTTTTTAGTTTTTTTAACAGAGAAGAAGATGAAATGAGACAGAGAATGAGAGAAGTAAAGATGAAAACGAATTGACCAACTTAAGTTTTTTTAACAAGCACCAACCCATCGGTTCAGACCCGACCCGGACCCGACCGACCCGTTTTTTTACGGGTTCTTCGGGTTCGGTCATTTTTCGGGTTCGGGTCAAAATTTCCGGGTTTTAACTCAATTTTTTCGGGCAGGTTTCGGATCAATTTTCGGGTCGGATCAATTTTTCCCAGGTCTATATACAATAGTCAATACTTAAGTGATGTGGTCTCATATAATTGTGGAAATATATTCTCTGATTTGGGGAAACATTTTCTGATTTAGTGGATATTTAATTACTCAAATTAGTCCAATGTATTAAGGGAATTTCTGATTACTCAAGCTTTGTATTTCCTTAATTAGTTCATAGACTTTGTATAAATTAGGGTTGTAATTATAAAGAAAAACAATACAAACTGTATTCTTTTAAAACCCTAAAATCAGCTTCCTTTAATTCTTCAATATTTAACGACATAGTCTAGATAAATCATGGTTATTTGGGAGAGTATTTTAAATTATCACTATGTGGCCTAGTTTTATAGGAGGAATTTTTTAGTGTTTTATTTTATTTTTTTTTCTTATTTTATTTATTTTATTATTATGTGTTTTTTTTGTATTGAAAAATTATTAAATATGTTTTTTTTTTTAATAATTACCTACTTGACTATGCTAAATTCAGAGAAAAAATGTACTTGGTAGCAGTGAAAAACAAAATGAGATAATTGCAATCAAATTTAATTGCATAGTATAAAATTCAAAGTAAGATGTAATTAACATGGTGCCATGCGTTATTGATGAATTTAAAGATGTATAATTGGCTATGGCCATTTTTTGGAGGTTATTAAGATTTAGGCTAATATTTTATTAGTTGCTATTGTTCTCATTTGTCATTTTAGATTGTTTTATTTGTTCTTCTCATAAAAATTCTTTTATTTATATCACAAATTATACACATAATTAGCCTTATTGATTCTCATTTTAATGTTTTTTAATGCTAACTGTCATCAGATATTTCCACTAACTACTACATTTTTATATTGTTTATGGTCTCTATATGTTTTCTATTCATTTTATTTAAACGTTGTGATTCCTATAATTTTTCCACTAACTTTTAAGATTTTTTTATATTTATAATTTTCACTTTTCTTCTATTAAATTAATTATTTAATAAAATATACTCGATTTCTATTAACGTTTCTCGTGGAACAATTTTTTTAACAAACAAGCTTTAATAAAATGGCGGCTGACTCCCTAACAAAGACAAACTTGCCTAATGGGGAGTTCAGTGTGATGCTACCTGTGTTCTGTGTCAGAAGACTGATGAAACCAGGGATCACCTTTCAACTGCTGCCGATTGATTGAGTATGTGTTCTCTCTGCAGAGCTCTTTTGATAGTACAACTCAAGTGATGAATCGTTTATCTAAGAGGAAGATTAAAGCATCTGTTTAATCTTTGCTCTGGACCGAGAAGATGTATCAAACTTGGTTACAAAGAAATCTCTGGGTTTTGGTGATCAAGGTCTTTTTGCTTAGTATGTTGGCCATAACATAGTCTTAGGTTCTGGCCAAGATCAGACAACCCACTTACTCCACCACCAATTAAAATAGGTCCGGAAAGACCAAGGTTGAATAGGAGAAAGGATCCACCTGAAAGCCCTAGGAAGCCAGGGAGATTAACAAAGCATGGAGTTGAAATGACTTGTAGCTTATGCAAGTCTAAGGGGCATAATAAGAGGGGATGTCCCTATAAAGACACCATTACTGTGCAAGAACTACCAGAGCAACCTCCAAGAAAAATGGGAAGACCTAGGAAGGATGGGCAACCTCCAAGATCATCACAATCACTATAGAAATCACAAGACATGACAACAGAGCATGGGGCTCCTACTGTCCAGGTTTCACAATCACAACAACACCTAGAAGCTACAGCACAACCCACCAGAACTGAAAGAAATGGAAGGGCAATAAAAGGTGGGGTAGGTTCTAGAGGAGGAAGAGGGGGTAAGAATAAAGATAAAGGAAGGGTGAGTAATTAAAGTTACAATGTTTTCATTACCTCATTATTTTCATTACCTCACTATTTTCAATACCATCCCCTTATGATTACTTAAGAACTTACACTTAGGATCTATGATGCTATGATGTTGTGAGCATTAAACTATCCTGTAAGTTATGATGTTATGATAATAATCTTTTATTATGATTTGTGAATGTAAGTTATGATCTTTTGCTATCTTGTAAACAGAAACCATCTTTTGCATCAACACAGTCTGTTGTTATGATGTTATGACATTATGAAAGTTATGTGGTGTACTTGTGAAGATTATTTTAAGAACACATGTGTTGTAGACCAGGAAAAGAGTAATTGGTAAGAATAAAGATGTGAGGTTAAAGGAAGAATGAAGAGAGAGAAACTGAAAGTGAGAGAAAGAGCATCACAAAATGGAATAGATTTGTAAAGAAGACAATGAATGGAGTTGAAGAAGGTCAAACACAGGTAATATAAGATAGGTTTTTTTAAATTAACAAAATGGTAACGGGTTACAATAGGTTATAAAATTGCATTAGTGCTTTAAATTTAAAATGAGCCTAAAGTTGGGAGTTTTGAATAATAATCAATAGTTGGGAATTTTTAAAGTAATTTTTCCTAAAATAAAATCATTTAACCCTAAAATTATATGTATTTTTAATTCTAGTAATTAAAAACATATGTACAACAACAAACTACATTTTTAACAAAATACACATAAATCAAAATTACAAGTAAACTTGAAAAATGTCAAAGTCACAAATACTTCCTCCGTTTCAAATTACTTGCAACACTTTGTTCTTTTGGATATTTCACAATACTTGCAACATTACCCTTTTTTTGCCTAAAAGTAATTAGATAGTTTTCTATTTTACCCCTAATTTATTCTCACTTTATACATTGTCTACTTTATACCTACTACTATTGGAATATTATAGACATTATACATTTGAGAATGACATTTCTTCATAGTTGTGCCAAAAGGCAATATTGCTACTAAATAAGAACGGAGGAAGTAATTGATATCTTTAGCACTAAATTACCAAGTAAAACAACAAAAATATGAACTTGCAAGTTAACAAAATAAATAGAAATTATCTTGATTTCATGGGTTAAGAAATCTACAATGAAAAACAAAACCAAAATTAGTATAAAAGAATTAGGCCCTAAATTTCATGGGTTTTGATGAGCTTGCAAAACTCAAAGATTTAAGAAATTAAAAAGAGAAATTATACCTTAATTTCGTGGGTTTTGGAGATGAACAAGAACAAATACTTAAAGGGTTTTTAAGCTGAACTTGAACAAGACAATAATGGGAGAATTTTCGTGGGTTTGAGAATATGATGAACAAGACAACTTGAAAAAGAAGATGATGAATTTTCAAGCAAGAAGAACGAAAATGTAGCTACAGAACGAAGAAGATGAAGGAGAAGATGAAGATTTTCGTGGGTTTTAGGGGGATTTTAGAAGTAGTATTGAAGATGAAGAATAAAACAGTAGTATGCAATCGTATTGAAGAAGTAGTATCATAGACCAAGAGGCACATTTTAAAAAAATAATAATAAAAATTACATTATATGTTGCGGTTCATTGAAATCCGCAACATATAGTGTACTTTTTCTTTTTTATTAACAAAAATTACACTATATGCTGCGATTTTCAGAGAACCGCAACATATAATGTAAATTTTTATTTTTCGTCGTTTTTTCATCCTATTTTATATTGCGTCTTCAAAACCGCAGCAGATAAGATTTCTTTTCCACTAGTGAAATCTGAAATTTGTATTATGTTGTTAGAATGTAGGGTTGGAATCACAAACCCCACACGTCAAATGAACCTTGATGTGGATGAGGATGGCTTTAGGCTAGTTAAATCTAAATGGGTGAAGAAAAAAGCACTGATGCTTGAGCTAACTGCTGATGCAAACCAGAACCAAATGACTGCAATAGTTGATGGTGAACAAGAGGATAGTCAGTATATGGGAGAAAATGCAGGTAAAGCAGTAAATGGTGATACTATACAACTAATTAGTAAGGGCAGAATGTGGATACTAACCTGCCCATGGTACATTTTAGCAACATCAAAACTAGCAATGGCTTTAGAATCTTGCAAGATATAGATGACTATGCAGCAGCACAATGCTTATTGAAGCACAAAGACAGTGAGATTGTATTTACAATCTTGTATGAAGAAGGGGGGAGGGGGGGAATGGAGGGGACTAATCCTACTGTCCCTTCACATGAATCACTTCATAGCATGGAACGTAAGAGGACTGGATTAGGTCCTCTTTACCAAAATATTTGTCCCAGCTGGTGCTTTACACACATTCTAGACTAGCACAAAGAGGGTAGAATATTTGTGGCTTGGAAAAGCAAGGATATGAAGATTGACATCAAGAGATATCACTGTCCATATATTCACCTTGAGGTCATTCCTCTTGTTGGTGATAAATTCATGTGTACTTTTGCCTATGGTTTAATTGAAAAAAAAATACAAGAATGGAACTTCTTAATCACCTCGAAGATATGGGGCGGATAATTGATATGCTAATGCATAGCTAACCTTAATGAAAGAATTGGTAGCTCCCCAAGGCCAAATGAAACCATCCCTCTAGACATGGTACGGAGGCTTGTGGGTTTTACAACCTAAAACGCAATGGCAGGTTTTCCACCTGGAACAACAAACAAGCAGAGCTATCTCATGTTATGAGCAAGATTGATAGAGTTATGGGGAATCATCATTAGAAGAAGGCCTTCCCAAATGAAGAGGTAACTTACTACCCAGAAGGGGATTATGACCACACTCCGATGATCGCCTACTTCTTCAACCCTATTAATACAAATAAGCCGTTTAAATTTTATCTACTGAGGAAAAGAAGAAGACTTCTTGGATATGGTTAAGAATGTTTGGACTGTCAAGATTCACGGTTTTCTGAACTTCCAAATCCTCAAGAAAATGCAGATGTTGAAAAAAGTGTTGAAGATCAAATATATTAGCACTCATATTGAGGATAACCTCAGACATGGAGAGCACCATTTCAATGATATACAAAATCAAATGCACACTGATCCTTAGACTCCTTTGTTTACAAAGCAAGAGCATATGGTTGCGAAAAAATTAAGAAAATTAAAAATAATTTTGTAGTTTACACTAGTCAAAGAGCTAAGCTAAATTGGTTGAAGTATAAAGACGAAAACACCAAAATATTCCACAATAGTATTAAACATAGGAGGAATACTAATACCATCAAAACCCTACAAGTAGATGGCATCAAAACTACGGACCAAGGCAAGATCCATCAAACCTTCATGCAATACTTCAAGGGAATTCTTGGTGGTAAGCTTGATAATTCGCAGGGGATCTAGATCGACATTTCAGTTAAGGCCCCTCCTTGGATGACCATCATAAAGAGCTCCTCAACCTCCAATTCACCAATAACGAAATCAAACATGCCTAGTGAAGTATTCTTGATAACAAAGCTCAAGGTCTCGATGGCTATAATAGCAGCTTCTACAAAGAGGCTTGGGATATTGTTGGGAATGACGTTGTGGAAATCTAAAGGTTCTTCAACACTGGTGATCTACTGAAAGCTTGGAACGTGACCGCAATCACGCTTATTTCAAAGATTACCTACCTGAATGACCCCAGCGATTTCAGACCTATTTCTTGTTGCCATGCTATCTATAAATGCATCTCTAAATTATTATGTAATTAGATGAAACTGATCTTGTATGATATCATTGGTAGCTAGTAGGGTGCTTTGTTGTAGGGCGCAACATCCTTCGTAATATACTCTTGTGTCAAGATATTGTGAAACACTACGAATGGAAGAACCGCTCAACAAGCCGTCTTCTCAAAATTGATCTTTGCAAAGCTTATGACATGCTGGACTAGGATTTTTTTTTTAAAGATATGATGATAGCTTTCAATTTCCCTGAAACTTTTGCTAATAGAGTGTACACCTGCATGTCGACTGCCTTGTTTTCTCTTATACTTAATGGTCAACCATAAAAGCTTTTTCATTCCAAGAGAGGTATTCGGCAAGAGGACCCAATGTCCCATCTCCTTTTTGTCATAGGGATGGAGTACTTATCTAGAACACTGATCCACCCCAGATGTAAGAAGCTGGGTTTAAATCATCTTATTTTTGCCGATGATTTATTGATGATGTGCATAGGGGATTCCTCGTCCATCCAAGTGCTAGTAGAAAGCATTATCGCCTTTTCCAAGGTCTCTGATCTCACTCCCAATTTCAATAAATCTGCCATATTCCTTGTAAGTATAGGAAATAGTCATAAATAGAGCATCTCTACTCAATTTCAATTCCCTCTAGGACATCTCCTAGTAAAATATCTTGGTGTCCCTCTTTCTTTGAAGCATATAACTACAATGGATTGTGACATACTAGTTGATAGGATGACTGAAAAATTCAGTTTTTGGCATGCCAAACTCCTTAATGCAACTAGGCTCCAATTGATTAACGTTGTTCTCATGAGCATATCCTGCTACTGGTGTCAAATGTTCATCCTCCCCAAAAAAATCTTTAAGAAGGTCAATAATGTGTGTCGCGCATATTTGTGGCATGGAGATGCAAACACCACAACCCCTAGAAATGTAAACTGGCCTCAGGTGTGCACCCTGAAAAAAATCCAGAGGACTTGGAGTCAAAAAACTTGAAACCTGGAATCTTGCGACGGTGGGGAAAATTGCCTGGCATATCAGCATGAAGCAAGACTCTCTATGGTGTATATGAAAGAAGGCAATTGGAAATTGTTCAATCCCCCAATCACATCTAATTAGGCATTTAAGAAAATTTGCCATGTAAAAGAAAACTGTGAGACTGGATGAAATAAAACAGGTACTCTATAAATGAGGTTAACCAAAATCTGCAAACCCCACATGTAGCAGGAGCACCAAGCTCAATACATAAACATTAATGATAATGTTTACATTAATAATGCGAAAGTCTCAAATTGCCGATCTGCTAAAACTTTTTTTAAAAAAAACAACTAAAACCTATTTATGACAAACGACAAATATTACATCAGAGTTGAAAAATGAAATACATATCATTGTTTCAAACAAATCATAATAATTAAAATTAAATACATCAAAATCATCAAATATCAAGTGAATAAAAAGAAAAAATTACATTGAATAATACAACCTTTCAAATTTTCCCCACAATAATATCAACTATTGATTAACATGAACAAACAATAAGGTGAGTTTTCCACCAACATTCATATTCACCCATTACCCGTAAAACAGGTCGTTTTTACCCCCAAAAAATAATTTAAATTAAAAAAATCTCACCCATTTCCACTTCTTTCGACCTGTGCACTAACCCAACCCCCACCCTAGCAAATCCCAACCACCGCAGCCCCACTAACCCTCCAAATACCACCCCACCATTTCCAACGACCGAACACCACTACTCCTATAAACAAATCACTTCTAATATTCCAGTTCTTCATGGTATTCACTTGTGCTGGTGTGTTTTTTGAGTAATCAATTGTATACTTCCAATTAGTTTATTGAAAGTGTTAGGATTGTTTGATTTGATGCTTATAACTTAATCAAATAAAGTTTAAACCTCAAATGCAAGAACAAAAACAAGCTTCACGGGTAATTCCCATGTCTTTCTGATCCTTTTTCTTGCTGTTAATTCATTTAATGTTTTAGCTGTTTCATTTTAGAAATTGTTAATTTGAAGGTTTTGTTTCTGAGGACCGATAAGGGGTGTTGGATGCAAAGGGGGTTGCACAGGAGTAGTGGAGGGGTGGAGGAGTCATCGAGGAGGGGTGCTAAAATTGTGGTTGAAAAGGTTGGTGTTGGGATGAGTTAGTGAAGAGGTGGGATTAGACCTGGGAAAATTTGATCCGACCCGAAAATGAACCCGGACCCGACCCGACAAAATCCAAACCCGACCGACCCGAAAGCGACTTAATCCGAAACATGACCGACCCGATAATTACCCGACCGAAAATGACCCGACTGGAAACCGACCCGTTTTGACAGATTTAATATCAATTTTTAGAGTAATTTCAATGTTAGAATTCATTTCAAATAAAATTTTAGTTTTCAAAGTATCTTAACATATTGAGTATATCACTTGAACCCTAAAACTCATCAATAGATCTCAAAAAATACGTATTTAACGTCTTTTTAGCCATCGTAATTATTTTTCTTTAAAAACAGGACGTTATAATCATCTTAATTGAATACATGTATCTTGTTAAATCAGTCAAATGAGTTTTTAATTCTTCTACATTTCAGTAAGCAAATCAATATAATTTATACGAACGTTTCGCACGTTTGAATGAGCTTTTCAAAAAACGAATGTCGCTACCCTAAATTATAAAACGCGTATCTTATAAGACGAAATAAGTACTTAGTTAGTTGTATATCTTTCCAACATGAAAATTGTGAAGATAATTTTAACGTCATTTTTATCTAACGTTACAATTATAATAAATAAAATAACTTTTATAAAGCGCGTATCTTACAAGTCTTTCAAAATAAGTATTAATTCCCCTATTTTTCTTGCACTTAAATGAACCTGACATACCAACTATTTTTTGAAAATCGTACATGTAATTTCTCTAATGATTTTTTTAGACATTTTAATGATTTTTTTATGTTGAATTAGTCGATTGGATATTCTAATGTTTTATGGTAACCCGTTGGATCAATCCGAACCTACCCGAAACCTAGAGTGATCCGACCTGAAACTGACCTGATCCGAAACTGACCCGACCCGAAAATGACCCGACCGAAATTGATCCGACCCAAAACCCGACCGACCGACCGTTTTCCCAGGTCTAGGTGGGATAGACAAGGGTAGTTTTTTCTTTTAAAAGATTTGTCCTTTTTTTTTACAATATGACCTACAATTGTAAGTAACTAAAAGATAAAGTTTGCTAGCGGAAAATATACATATTATTTGCTATAATTCATAGTTAATCAATAGTTCATATTATTATAGGGGAAAAGTTAAAAAATTGAATTATTCACGATAATTTTTACTAAAAAAAAAGGCAGTTAAATCCTCGATTGTATAAATAAATTATAGTTGTGGCCTGGATCGAAACCTGAAACTGTATCTTGCAAAATGCTGTCATCCATGATATGGATGACAACCGATTGAACCGGTCAACACTTAACGTCGAGCATAACTTTCTAACTAGTTCAAATACAAAAATTATACTCTACATTTACAAAATAATAATTTAAGTACGAACTTATAATTAATTGACACCGCTATATATTTTTACTATATCCTTTTACTGTTCCATACTTTAAAATCATTAAGATACCATTCTCAAACCTGATAGAAGCACGTTACTGCCACTTACACAATTCAGTAATCTTAATACTTAAGTAAGTTCATTTGGTTAATATTCATAACCATACTATCGTAGCATCAATACTAATCAAGTTTATCACTGATCAGCAAACACAACTTTATGACACCTGATATATGTAAGGATCTGGTCAGGTAAGAACTGTAGTCCTACACCCTAACTGTAGTGGGAGTCGTCATCCCTCCAATACAATTATGCTCAAGCTCTACAGGATAGATAGCTAACCCCCTGTCTTACATCGAATTTTAAGTGCCGACCGACACGGGCGTCGAGATTTTACATGCCGGTCCATGATTCGACATCACCTTACTCTCAGAGTCATTCAGTCAATACTCATTCACACAAGTACATCACATTTTTATTACAACAAGTTGACTTTTGACTTTGTCTTTGACCAATGTACGTGTTAACTTCTTTCATTTAGTAAAATTCTAAATCAATATTAAATTCATCTTTATGTTTTAATACGTTCATTACAAAATTTTTAAACACTAAATTTTATTTTTAACTTTATTTCTAGTAGTTCACTAAATTCATATTAATAAATTAATATTCTATTAATAGGAAATTAAGTATTTTACACAAGTAGCTACTAAAATCTATCTCTTGAAATAAGTTCCCAAAATTAAAATTTGCAACTTTAAAACAAATAAAACTTTATTTTCTTTACAAAATCAAATATTGTAAATATAATTCAAATTAAAACTGCATTCTTTGAATAAGTTTCCAAAATTAAACAAGTTCACCAAATTCGATATTTCAAGTTTTCAAAATTAAAACTTATTAAGTTCATAAAATCAATATTCTAAATAAAAAACAAATAAAACTTATAATACTTTATAAGTTCACCAAAACCAATACTTCTAGTTATAAAACAAGTAAAATAAACTTGTCTATTTACAAAAATTAATATTGCTTGTTATAAAACAATTAAAACTTTTATCTTTTAATATTTTCCTCAAATCGAAATTTCACACATAATTAAAAAGGCAAGTTCAAAAACACATTTACATGTTTTTACATAAATCTTGGTCAAATCGTCAACTAAAGAAATATTTTGTACGATGTAGTAATTTAATATCACAAAAGTTACTTTTATTATAAAATTTTATTATAATACTTTAATATTTAATAACTTATAAAAATTTCTAAAAAATATCTTTTTAAAATGTTATATTATTATTATCACGAAAATAGCTTGTAATAATTTAAAGTAGTAAATCAAACTCTTTCTAATTTAATTTTGTGGCCCTTTCACTTAAAAACAACTTAATTTAATTTATCATAGTAAATCCTAGATTTAAATAATTAACATTACCACTTAAAAAATAGAAACTTTACACAATAGCTTTTAAAATCTATTATAACTTTAAGGATAAACTTTAATATCAAAACAAAGTATAATAACAACATTTTTAGTATAACCATATTTAATAAAAAATACGTTCATAAAATAACTTACAATCTTATAAACTAGTTCAAAGGCTAACAAAAACATAATAACAAAAATTCTAATATATAAATAATATTAAATATAATAGCATTTCTAATGTAACACATAACTCATAAACATACCAACACTAGTTTTTAACATAAATTATACTTAATATCATTAGAATATAATTTTTCACCCTACTTCGTCCTAAACTTGTTCAACGATTACTAAATTAACATACTAAAAATACTTTTAGCATATACATACTTAGGACTTGTTTGGTATGAAAACTTTTTTGTGTTAGAAATGGAATCACATATCCGTTATCCTTTCCAACTGTTTGTTATATAGGTAAAGTAACAGTTAATGTTTCTTGAGGGTAACTGAAAGCGTTAGTTTATTACCTCTTCCTCATAAACGGTAACAAGTTTTTTTCCTTCCCTATTTATCAATTTCTTATGGGTTGGGGTTTCTTACTGCAAATTTCCTCATTTTCATTCTCTCTAATCATTTTTTCTTCTCTCTGCTATAATTAATTGGGTACAAAACTCATCTAATTAAACAATTTTTTGTCATAAACTTAAGATTTAATCTTGAGTTTTTTACAGTAAAATTACTTATTTTTTAGGAAATTGTTAATATGAGAGATAAGAAAATGCAAGGAAATGATCAAATCAAAAAACATCTGGTAAACAATCTTTCTTGTATTTTACTGGAAGTGTAAAGTTAATTTTTTTTATTGTTGATTTAACTATTTTTGTAATTTTTTGAGTATTTTTTTTATTTTTACAATTTTCTTGAACTTTTTGGTAATTTATAGAAGAATTTTTATAAACCTTTTATTAATTTTGGAGTGACCTTTGAAGTTTTCATAAATTTTGGATTAATTTTTTTAGAATTATTATTAAATGTATTTTATGAATTTTATTGGGTTGGAAATAGGTCAGAAATAGAAGAATGACACTTGAAAAGAGAGGAGCAAGGTGGAGAGTACAAAATATATTAATGTTTGCTTAAGTTAATTTTTGTATAAAAATGGACAAAATACCCTTTGCAGATTATTACAAAAAAATCAACTTATGTGACAAACCAAACAATAAGTAAGGGAAACGTAAACAAGTGTTTCCCTTACATTGTTATACCAAACAACATATAACCATAACCCTTACCTTTACCCTTACCACTCTTTATTAATTCCCTTTCCCTTACATTTTCTCTTTCCATACCAAACACCCCCTTAATATAATCTTAATCATAATTTCATTAAACTAACCTCCTACTTAAACAAATATTTCATACTTTGCATATTATAAAGTAAACATAATGTAAAATTCCACATCAAGGGTAGGTTAAGAAGTTATATCATACTTCTACCAAGGATTAGTACTAAGTACTGATTTAGAAAAATAAGAAAATAAGATCCTCTAAGTAGTGCTCCAAAATAAATACTCCAAGCTCCAAGCTACAAGCTCCAAATGCTAGTACTTTCAAGCTCCCAAAATAAGTACCCAACTCCAAAAATAATGATCCTCTAAGTAAGTAATCACCCTAAAATGATGATAATGTAAGCTACATAAACAGTGTTCTAAATTCATCTTCTTGAATTTCGTCAACTAATAATAAAGGTATCAATTTAGTAAGATTTAATGAAGTGAAAGTATAAAAAAAAATGTTAAAAAGATTTGATGATAGTGGTGTAAGTGATCTCATGGTTACGAGGGTATTTATAATTGGTTTTGGACAATCTCTAGTTCATCAAATTTTTGTTCTTTTTTGTACAAGTGGGTATGATTTAGAGTAAAGGTAAATTTTATTAAGGTTTGATTGCAAAAATATGATAGTTTATTTGAAAATTTTTGCTTTAAACTATATTTAATGTTAATAATAAATATGGCTAATTTTTAGATATAAAATAATTAATCCAATTTATAAGGTTAAAATAATAAGTAGTAATGTTAGGTTAAGAAGAGGAAATTAAAAATTAACGTTTTACAAAACCTTAAAGATAAAAATTAAATTTTACTTTTCGTAATAAAATAATATTTTAGTGCTTGTTAAAAGAATTTTAATGAAAATTATATTTTAAAGTTTAATATTTGGAAGAAATTACAAAATCGGAAAAAGATTTAGGAATTAAAGATGGTTTGAATTTAATAACCAAAGGATTAGAAATTTGAATTGAAAATTTGGAGTAATTAATCGGAAGATTAAGATTAATAATATTGAGTCTGTTACAACTCTTCCCCCCTTCAAATAGTTTCGTCACTACTAGAACTTACCGAAAAGGTTAGGGTATCGCTCTCTCATGTCTGCCTCCTTCTTCCAAGTAGCTTCCTAGACTCTTTAGATTGATTTCAGAACCTTAACGGAATCCTAGAGTTCCTCACTTCTTTGACTCGGATATCAAAAATCCTGATAAGTCTCCTTTCATAGGCTAAGGGCTCATCAATCTAAAGGGGTTCATGTTAGCGCAAGTGATGGATCATGAGCATACTTCCTCAACTGTAAAACATGAAACACATTATGAACTTTTACCAAACTCGAAGATGAGGGCAACTTACGATTAAATTTCTCCGGCTCTACTCAGAATTTCAAAAGGTCCAATAAATTCCAGGCTCAACTTATATATATATATATATATATATATATATATATATATATATATATATATATATATATATATATATATATATATATATATATATATATATATATATATATATATATATATATAACACCCAATTAAAAAATAATTCAAAAACTAAAAACCGAAAATGAAACAAAATGCAATTTTTAATATAACACCCAAAAGTTTTGAATTGAAACTATTTGATCGGATGAGCTTTCATTTGAATTGGTACTTGCAAGTGGCATTAATACTTTGCAAGTTTTTTCAACATAAAATGATGACTCCCATGAGTGCTTCATGCATTACATTAAAATGCAACTATGCAAAGTTTGACATAGATGTGAAAACAAAAATAATTGATGAAAATTGTAGCATGTGATGACAATAAAAGAGGCTTGACCCACAAAATGTCAGGCTAATATTTATCTTTTGAAGGTATCTATTTCAAGTGTGTAGTCATTTAGCATTCTATCTTAACCTTAATTGTTAGAGTGGTTGTCATCAATTTCTCTCATAGCCTATGCAACATCAAGCCAATTGTAATTTGTATGAAACATATCAAATCACATATATTTCAGTTTGTCAATTTGCCTTGCTTTAACCACAACTCTACTGCCGGTACTTGGAATCTACCCTTTACTGTTTAATTGCATGGTTGCATGTGGGGCCCAAGGAATTCATTGATCCATTCATGTGCGCATACTATTTAGTATCGCATCATTTTTTTAAATTATTCCCACGAGAAATATTCAGAGAAATTAAAAAATAAAATGTTTTAGATGTAGAATATATTATTTTATTAAATAATAAAGTTAATAGAGAAAATATAAGCACTATAAGCATCAAAATAAAGTTAGTAAAAAAAATTATAAAAATTTTATAAAGTTAACGTCAATATGTATAGACCATAAAAATTAATAAAATATCTAAATTAAAGTGAAGAAGGTTAATAAAATCCAAAATTCGTAATGCAAAAAGAAATATTCTTTATATAATTTCAAAATTACAAAATATTTTTGAAAAGAAAAATTATAATCATTTACCTTCCAAAAAAATATTTTTGAAAAAGAAAATATTTTTTTCAATTTTCTATCCACACAAAATTTTCAATTCTCTATTCTCTATGAATCACATTTTTCTTGCTTTATATTTTTTCTTGATTTGCTAAAATTATGTCTATATAGCAGACGTTATACTTCTTCAGTTCTGAAATACTCGCTATATTTCACTTATTGACATTATTCATTGTTCAAGCTTATTCTATTTATTGCGGTTAATGTGTAAGAAAAAAATTATACGCATGTGGGATCTTATTTGAATCGTCTA
Organism: Amaranthus tricolor; assembly: GCF_026212465.1. Lineage (NCBI taxonomy): Eukaryota > Viridiplantae > Streptophyta > Magnoliopsida > Caryophyllales > Amaranthaceae > Amaranthus > Amaranthus tricolor. Next base: position 19,047,959 of record NC_080060.1, on the reverse strand, counting down.
ATCCCATACTTTTATAATATTAACTATTTTATAATTTTTATATTTTAGATGTGTATATTTCAATATATAAATGATCAAAATGATATATTAAATTGGGTAAAAAATTAAAATGTACAAGACAAGGGAGTATATATGTGCTATGTAAAAGAAAAGATAGGGCGATCAGTAGGGATGAGTAGGGAGACCCACCACATCCCCGTCCCATTGGGGCGGGGATGGGTCCCGGTTTGATGGGTCATGGGGCGGGTACGGGTATAAAATTCATACCCACCGCGGAGATGGGGAGGGGGATGGGTTTTAGGTGATACCCGCCCCATCCCCGCCCCGCCCCCGCCTCGCCCCCCTCAAGATATGTACAAATATACAAATTTATAAATGTATGAAACTATGAATAGTATGATGTATAAGCATTAAAAATGTATTTATTTAAGTATATGAGCTATTGGACTTTGTACAAATTATGAGCCCAATATCACTTATTCACTGGTTGCACATGTACCGAGTTATTGACTAGTCAGTATATGAGCTATTTAAGTAATTGTTTGAGACTTTGAATGGGTGGTGGGGCGGGGATGATTTTAGGTACAAACCCATCGGGACAGGAACGGGGATGAATTTTACATTAACAGATGGGGATGGTGATCGGAATTCCAATACCCGCGCCCCCGCCTCATTTGCATCCCTAGGGATGTGAAATAAATTTACCACTTTTATTAAACAAGTAATATTTCATATCGTTATTTCTTTACCTATATACTACAATAATGATTACTGATAACAAAGACAAATACCTTAGCTTAAATTAGGCACCAAATCCAAATACTAAGTATATAAACCTATATTTAGCAATAATAATCACAAATTAATCCTCTTTTCTGGGAAATAGTCCTTAATAACGGCATATATTATATGTATGCTTCTTGACATGGAGATCGAACTTTAGGAGCAACACAAGAACTAAATCAATTCTTGATTCTTATCTACCATCCTCACATCCGTTGCAGATCTTAACTTTTTCGCCTGCAAATCAAAATCATCTTTAAAAAAGTTTTCATTTTTGACAACAATAAATCATATATATACTATATGCTAAAAAGAATGGAAAATTACACATGACAATATTTAGAGAGTTCTTATTCTTAAACATCTAGCATTTAAACTTTTATGATACCCAAAATAATAATAAAGTCAATATTTTTAAATAAGGTACTTAAATGATAAGAATTTATTGCATTAATTATATCGATGTAATTATTTATATTGCTAATTTAATGATTATATAAAATATAGCTAAACTAAATAAGAATTTGTTTCCACTAATATATTTGATTTATTTCGTGAATCAGCATTAAAGAAAAATAAGATATATATTTTAAAATTGTGAAATCTTTCTACATTTAGCAAATATTCTGAATCCCAAATAACTAAATAAGATAATCAATTAAGTTTTTTATCTCTATTTGTTCATTATTCAACCACATTTGATACACAGATTACTAATAAGGATCCTAAAATAGCATTATATTAAAGCACCAATGGTTATCAAATTATTTTGTTAGGTCATATGGAATGAATACTCTTGCAAAATTTCTGTAATATGGAATAAAAGCCTACCGTTTTAGAAGGATTATTAATATACATCTTTAATGTTATTTGATATTATATTTTTTATATAGAACTCTTTGATTTTTATTTTTTATATTTTTAAAAATTATATTTTTATAGATGGTAATACTAAGAATTCTGTATATTACACGAATTTCTATATTAGTATATTTATAATTTAATATCTCATCCTTAAATTTAATAAAAAAAACTATTATTACCTAAATAATAGTTAAATTTAATCAATAAACCTATAATTAGGTACATAAAAGTCTTGTATGGACTTGATCTACACTACTTTAGTGTTCGCTGACCTTTAAAGTTAAGTATTAAAATAGTAAGTATTTGTAATTAAGTACAATCCTTCGAAAATACGTGTTATTATTAAGTTGGCTCACACTAAAATGGTGCGGATCAAGTCCATACAAGACTTCGAAGGTGTTTGGTGATTGGATGTTGGTTGTTGATTGTTGTTTGTTAGTATTTTTAGTTGGCTTGTTTGACCAGTTGAAAATGTTAACGGTTTTTGTTGGCTCTTAAACTAGCTGAAAAATTTAGCTGTTTGTGGAGATGTTCAGTAAATATAAGTATTAGTTATTGGCTGTTTATTAGATAAAAAAGCGGTCGAACAAGCCAAAAACCACTAAAAATAGCTAACTGGAGTAACATTTTTATTTTTGCTTAAAACTCAGCTTTGCAGATGGCTTAAAAGCCATTTAGCAAATATTTTTTTGGCTTTTTAACCAATCAGCAAGCTAAAGAGCCAAAAGTCAACCAAAAAGCCAATGTAAAAGCCAATTACCGAACACCCCCAATAAGTTTTTATACCCTTAAATAAAATAGATTAAAAAGAAGTGAAATGGAGTACTAGCTTACAAGTATCTTTTGTATCGTTCGTTATTCAAGCTTAATTTGTATATTACGATTAATGTATAAGATAAAGTATAGTAAAGTGAGATATTGTATGAATCCTCTTATTGTGTATTTTAATAATATCAAGATTTTATAATTTTTAGTAATGTATAATTAGATATAAATGACCAAATAGCACATTCAAATATGCTTAATAAAATTAAATGAAGAAAGTATAATAGAACGGAGAAGCACTCTATACTGAAAAATTTAAAAAGTAAATAAATAATTAATTAAAAATTACATAAATACCCTTCTATTTTTCCTAGTTGTTTTATTTATTTTTAGGTTATCATTCACTTATCAGTCTTCATTCGTATATTATTCTTAATCTATAATTTAAAATATATTAATCAAATGAGATCTTATTAAATTTGTCTTAACGCAAAGATTATTAGTATTACTTTTTTATAATTTTAAATCTTAACGTTTAATATTTTCTGGATAAGCGTGAAAAATTAAAAAGTACTTCTAAAAAAATTTTACTCTATGAAACTACTAGGTAGCTCAATTTCTATTGTGGCCCCATCCAATTCCGTAAGCACATAAATAGACATTCATATTATTGGTTTTTTTTTTATTAAAATTAAATAATCAAAAATTTACTCAAAACAAGTTAGAGGGACAAGGGCTTATGAGTAAAAGCAACTTAAAAACAGGAGAAAATATTTCTTTCATTAATCAAAAAGGCGTATTTCATTGGTATTTTAAAAACAGTTTATCTAATACGTCTATTTTACTAAAAACCTCTAATAAATCAAGAACCACAACAATGTTTAAATTAAAGGTCGCAGTGCCAATTGATATGTATTGATTCCCTTTGAAACAAGCTCCATTCTTACCAACACACATTCAACATTTATTTCACAGAAATATAATTATAGAATTATATACATTATCCGACAATGTAGGTTACAATAGTCCAAGAAAAGACTGAATTATATTGTTGAATAACAATTACTCATAATTTTAATAATATTTCTTGATTGTAATAATATTAGGAAAAATTGTCCAAAACAATCTAACATTTATGATGTATTTTCTCTCGGATGAGGGAAAGGCTCGGTTATTTTCGACAATTTCTCATTATTATTATTATTATTATTATTAATATTATTATTATTATTATTATTATTATTTTTATTTATATATAATTAATGAAGAATTAATAACCTGATCTTCACTAATTTCAACAGCAAAGCCATCAACAATAACAAGAGACAAGGTCTTGTTGTAAGTCCCAGGCTGAAGGGTTCGAGCAAGAAGCTCATCATGCTTTCTGCTTAGATACATATCAAGCTCATAAGCTCCTCGCTTTGACCTGTTTTTATTAATTAATATTTAATATTAATTATAATTAATATACAATAATATTATTAATAGTACTTCTTTTATCTAACTAGACATAAAAAGAAAATTATAATGGCATATGTTAACTAAAAATTTGTAATGTGTACTCTTTTTATTTTTTCAACTTGGAATAATCACAAATTGGTAATTAGATTAATCATAAAATGGATAAATTGTAAATTATATAGTTTCTTCATTCTGTTTGCCCACTATTAACAGGATTTTGCACATGAATTGAAAATTTATTTTTTGTGTAGAAAGGGTATTATAAGCTATAAAAAGATAAGAATATAATAGTTAATGAGATATGGGTAAGAAAAAAAGTTAAGGCAAAATAGCTAGATGTTTACATAAATATTTCTTAGCCAAAAATATAAATGTACCAATTAGCAAGTAATTTAAATAATTATCTTCGAAAAATAGTAATTTAAAACGATTAAATAAGTAAACTGTAGGAAATATAATGAAAGAATAATGTACCTATTAGTTCGAAGACGTTCATATTCAGGATCAAAGTTCATGAAGACGAAGTACAACTCTTTTTGCTTGCTACTGCTACCCATCTCCTAAAACCAGGCCCCCCCTTAACTTTCTTTTTTTTTTTTTTTTTTTTAGATGATGTTTTTTGATTGGTTTGGGATACAGGACGGAGTATTATTACTCACTACAATAATGTCTATAGCTTCACATGTTGCCTATTTATAGACAAAATAAGTCGATGCTTTTTTAGGTCAAGTTAAGTAAATAGTGCTAACTTCATTGCATTTTTTAAAAAAATTCTTACTGTCTTGTTTTGCTTTTTCAACTATTTATTTAATTATAGTTGGGCATCAATCACCATCTTAATCTTTTGGCCTTTTTATTGAGTTAATTTCTTGACATGGTATAAGAGTCAGTATTCAAAATTTTAACTACCCTCATTTAAAGTAGAATAGTGGCTCTCATGTGAGGCGGCGTGTCAGAGTATACTTCTTCAGTTTCATATTACTTGCAACATTACAAGATTTATCATTTTTTATTACACATAATTAAAGATATTAAGAATAGAATTAGTACATAAACTACGTGAAAAGTCAAATGGTGCAAGTATTTTGAAATAGAGAAAGTATAACGTATCTTAGAACCTAGGTAAGCTTCTGATGGAGTTAGTTCATTGAAAATAGTTACTTGCGTCCGTATCTTGTCCAAAT
>NC_080060.1:18981469-19026469 GCF_026212465.1 Amaranthus tricolor | reverse complement strand
CTTGCAACCCGCAGCACCACCCTTAAGGGCTGCCGCCACTTCTTTCTCCTCTTCCTTGCTTTTTCTTCTTGTGTTTCACATGGGTTCCTCCTAAAAAATTCATCCCGCTACTTTGGTTACTAATATAAAAACATGTGTACCCATTCAACTTGATGAATTAGGTACGAATTTTAATACTTGGGTAACTCTATTTAAGCTTTATTGTCGGGCTTATCTTGTTGATGCTCATATTCTTCCCGATGATTCCTCAAAAGCATCAGTCTCTAAAGACACCGAATGGCAACGTCTTCATGACATTAATCGCACATGGATATACAGTACTATTAGCCCAAGTCTTCTTCCATCTATTGTTCGACCCGATGATAGTGCTCTTGACGCTTGGAAACGAGTAGAAAAAAATTTTCACAACAAAACTTTCTGTATTCTTCACCTTAAGTCTCAATTTAATGAAATTTCCCTCTCTAATTTTCCGAATGTCAAATCTTATTGTAATGAACTTGAGCATATTGCTACTACTCTTACCAATCATGGTACTACTATTTTCGATAGTCTTTTGACGCTTCAAGTTTTACTTGGCCTCACCTCCGATAATCGTACATTTCGATCTTTGGCGCAACATTTAAAGCCTACCCCTTCTTTTGATTCTCTTCGGTCCATGCTTGAGTTGGAAGAGCATACTAATAATAAAGACAAATCCCCTTCTTAAGATTGGCTCTCGTTGTTACTCAACGTACACAAAATTCTGAAATTTTGGATCATTTGGAGTCTAGGCCCAATTCTAACAACCGTGGTGGCCAGACGTATCGTATACACCAATTCCACAGTCAGCAGCAGCATGGGTATAGGGCTAGTCAGCACCATCATGGGCCCAGGCCCAAGAGACCATACCATCATGGCCCTCCTATCTCATAGTGGGCTTCATATTGGCAACCTCCTTTATGGGCTCAAGCCCCCTGTCTTTTTCCTACTCAACCGTGGACCTAGCAGCCACAGCAGCCCAATGGTCATTCATTTTCTGGTACTCTTGGGCCACGCCCAAATCATGGGTTATGCACCGGATCTTCTTCTTCTATGGGTTATTCTCCAACTCACATTAATGAAGCTATGTATATTCTCTCTTTATCTTCTCCCGGATACGGGTGCGACCTCCCACATGACCCATTCTCAAGGTACTCTTTCCAACTATTCTCCTTTAAAGGATCCCTTTAATAATGCTATTGTTGTTAGCAACGGTCCTATGATTCCCGTTAGTGATCACGGATATGTCTCTTTCCATTCCCCTAATAAACCCTTAACTTTAAAAAATGTCCTTCATACCCCGAAACTCATTAAAAATCTTATTTTAGTTTGCCAATTCACTCATGATAATATGATTTCTATTGAGTTTAATCCTTTCGGATTTTCTATGAAGGATTTGGACACAAGGAGCATAATTCTGCGGTTTAATAGCACTGGTGATCTCTATCCGTTCCATTCGACACATGGAGCTTCCTCTTCATCTTCCCTGTCATCCGCTTTTTCAACCATCTCCTATAGCATTTGGCATTACCGTTTGGGTCATCCGAGCAAATCTATTTTAGATTCTTTGAACTCATATAGTTTAATTAAATGCAATAAAAATCCCTTTTTTGTTTGTCATTCTTGGCCCTTAGGCAAACATGTTAGTGTTCCTTTTGCTAATTCTTTGTCTTTTAGCTCTTATCCTTTTGAAATAATATACAGTGATTTATGGACATCCCTTGTTTCAAGCCCCCCATGGTATAAATATTATTCGTACCCTTTTATATCATGCTTCTCTTCCTTCATATTTTTGGCCTTACACCTTAAATACCACTACCTATCATCTTAATATTGTCCCGTTCAAATTACTTGGTAATCTCACTCCCACTCACCTTCTTTATCACAAAACTTCTTCTTATAATTATCTTTGGGTTTTCGGGTGTTTATATTTCCCTTTAATTTCTTCCTCTAAAATTCAAAAACTCCAACCTCGCTCTTCTCCATGTGTCCTTTTAGGATATCCATCATCACATAGATGTTACAAGTGCTATGATATCGCATATTATTTCTCGTCATGTGATTTTTGATGAGACGACATTTCCTTTTTCTCACACCTTAAAACATACTCCTCACGAGTATGATTTTTTAGATTCTAGTCTTCCCTTGTTCATCTTGCAGCCCACTTCTTCCATCCAATCCAACCCAATACCGCATACCCCTGAGCCCATCCTTCACCCCAACCCAGTCGTTTCTCCCTATCCCCCTTATCCTCTACAACTTCTGGGTCAGGCCCACTACCCCTATCCCCCACCCGTGTATCCCTTCTTCTCCCTAGGCTTGCCTCACGCAGCCCAGCTCCTGTTCAACCCCTATCACCCCCTCCTTTCAACCCAATTACTTCCACTTTACCACCTCTTCACCCTTCCTCTCTACCCGGCATGACCACGCTAAGTAAGCATTGCATCTTCAAACCCAATCCCAAATATTCTTCCCATTCCCTTTCTGTTTCTTTTTCTGCCATCCCTAAAAATCCTATTCATGATATCCGTGACACGAATTGAAAACAGGCTATGAAAGATGAATTTGATTCTTTAATTGAGAATCATACTTGGGATCTTGTACCTCGGCCTCCTAATGCCAATGTTATTCGGTCTTTATGGATTTTCCGATTGAAAATAAATATGATGGATCTTTTAAGCGCTATAAGGCGCATCTTATTGGTGATGGTAAGTCTCAAAGGAAGGGTATTGACTGTGATGAAATTTTTAGTCCTATGGTCAAACCTACGTCTATTCGTATTGTTTTGAGTATTGTTATATCTAAGTCTTGGTGAATTTATCAGTTGGATCTCAAAATGCTTTTCTTCATGGCCATTTGAATGAGACTGTTTACATGCATCAACCGTTGGGTTTCCGTGATTTTACTTATCCTGATCATGTTTGTCTTCTCCAAAAGTCTCTTTATGGCCTCAAACAGGCCCTTCGAACTTGTTATCAGCATTTCGCTTATTTGGTAACTACTATTGGTTTTCATAATAGCATATCTGATCACTCTTTATTTTTTTATTGCCATGGATCTGATATTACTTATCTATTACTTTATGTAGACGATATTATTCTTACTGTTTCTTCCGATTGTCTTCGTCAGTCTATTATGCCTAAGTTGAGTTCCGAATTTGCTATCAAGGACTTAGGTCCTCTCAGTTATTTCTTGGGCATTGTTGTTACTCGTACTTCTGCAGGTGTTTTCCTTTCTCAACATAAGTATGCTGTTGAAATTTTAGACGAAGTTGACATGTACAATGCAAGCCTGCTCTTAACCCTATTGCTTCATCAAGCAAAGTTTGTGCTAATGTTGGCTCTCCTTATAGTGATCCTACTTTGTATTGTAGCTTGGCGGGGGCTTTGCAGTATCTCACTTTCACTCTCGCCTAGATATTTCATATGCCGCTCAGCAAGTTTGTTTATTTATGCATGATCCTCGCGTTGAACATATGGCTGCTATTTATCAAATTCTTTGGTATCTTCGAGGCACTTTTGATCATGGCTTGAAATTGTATAAATCACTCATTTTATCTCTGATTTCATATACCGATGTTGATTGGGGTGGTTGTCCTGACACACGTCGCTCCACCTCCGTTATTGTGTTTTTCTGGGTGATAATCTCATTTCTTAGTCTGCTAAGCGAAAACCCACAGATTTAAGTCCAGTACTGAAGCCGAATATCGTGGTGTTGCCAATGTTGTTTCTGAAATTTGCTGGCTTCGTAATCTGCTTCTTGAACTACGGTGTCCTTTCACTACAGCTACTCTAGTCTATTGTGATAACGTTAGTGCTGTTTATTTATCAAGCGACCATGTTCACCATCAACGCACTAAACATATTGAGATGGACATTCATTTTGTTCGTGATAAGGTCAAATGTGGTGATGTTCGCGTTCTTCATGTTCCATCTCGATATCAGAGTGCTGATATCTTTACCAAAGGTCTCCCTCAAGTTCTTTTTGATGATTTTTGCTCCAGTTTCAGCCTCCACAAACCTCTCGATTTGATTGCGAGGGTGTGTTAGAATAAGAATAGTTTTATATATCTTGTAGATGATCATATCTTGGTAATTGTATTGGTAATATTTTGTAAATATTTAGTTTCCAAAAACTCTTGATTGAAATTGTATTTATTCCTTTTCCATGTAATGAAATGCCGAGAAAATCAATTCAATTAAAGCCTACTTATGGGTGAAGGATTGGCCACATGGGTAAAAAAAAAAACAAAAAAAAAAAAAAGAAAAAGGGTCCTCTATATGAAAGTGATGTAGTTCTTTGGTTAGTGTTTTTTGTTCGAAGATGATCATGTCAGATTTGAATCAATTGGGCTTTCAGTTTTAGACTATTGTTTTTTGTGGAGTGTTGCATGTTTATATTTGGATCAATTGGTTTGGAATATTGTTGTTGGTTTTGGAGATCATTCCTCAACCTGAGACACTACATTTCATTTTATATTATTTTGGCTTTGGCTTAAACTAATTTTGCTTGTTACATGTCATTTTGAAGAAAATGAAAAAAAAATAGTTGTTTATATTACAAATGAAGCACTGTAGGAATTTCCACAAAAATTTCTTAAAATTTCATTCACCTGTTGGTGCCCCGAGGAATTTGAGCCGTAGATCTTTCCTTGCACATGTATTATTAGTGTGTTAAAGTAATTACTTATAATTTTAAAATGATGAGTTAAAAAAATAAACTAGTTATATTATATAAATTCGTTTCATAATAAATCGATATCATGCAAGACGAGTTGTAGATGGTATCCTCTTATACTTTGAAAAATTTCCAAGTAGATTTTCAAGAGGTGGTGGTTCCCGAAAGAACCTTCCTGAGAGAAGCTTGTCGAGTGTAGTACTAATTTATTATTATTAGATTAGACTCTTAAACAATTCATGCACACGCTTACACTGCCAAGAAGAGAGGCTGTTCTGACAACAAATTAATATGAATCATCCATGAGATACGAGTTCAACCAGTCATAATAATTCAACAGGAACCTTTTGTTTTTTCGAATAACAGGAACCTTTTATTAATTCTTGTTAATTCCATATTTTTTTAAGAAAAAATAACTTTGAATAATTTAATTTTTTTTTCATTTTCCAAAAATAATCCAAACTTTTAATTAATCTTGAATAATCCCAATTTTAAGTTAGTTAAAAGTGTTGTTCTACAAATGTTAACTTGGTATTCTAGTTTAACTTTATTAAAAATAAAGGAAAAATATAATTAAAAATAAAAATACTAAAAATTAAAAGTAAATTAAAAATAATTAAAATTTAGAAAATACCCCTCTTCCCCAATTGGGATGGCTGCCTTTTGTAACCTATGTGCTGCAGATGGTAAGTGAACAAAGATGTATTTAGCTTCATTTATACACACATACGTGTAAAAAAAAATCATTTTGGAGGCTTATAAGGAGGAAGAATGTCAGGGGTGAGAAGGAGATGGATCGGAGAATTAGAAAAAGAAGTGAATAAAAGAGAAATTATACGGAACAAATATATATATGGAGAATGTCAGACGTCGAGTAATTCTATAAATTGACGACGTCACATTTTTTGATTTGGCTGACGTTGTTGGGAGAAGGGGAGGGAAGATTGGGCCGGCGAGGAATGATGTTGGAAAGTGAGGTAGTGCTGTTTTTTTTTTCAGATTTTTTTTACTATTTTAATTTTTTTTTATTTTGTTTTACTAAATAACTGTTAAACAAGTTAAAGTTTATTCAAAAGCACTCTAGACAAACACTCTCTAAAACTAAGATTATTAATAATTAATCAACAGTTAAGATTAATTTAAGAAAATCAATAAAATATTGAATTATTCTGGATAATTTCTTTTTATTACTTAACTAGCTGCGTAGATACACAGTTTTTATTTTTGACATATATAAAAAAATAATTTCAAATAATAAAGCATGTTTATATTAGTATGCTTAAGAAACGAGACATCTAGTAATTTTTGTTTTAGAAATTTAAATACTAGTAGATTCAGATGGATAAATAATTCCTAATAAGAGAAATTATCTAAAATAATTAAATTTTTGTAATTTTTCTATAATAATCTCAATTATTAATTGATTATAAAAATTTAAATATTTTATTTTTTTGTAATTGAATAATAATAGTCCTCCTACGTGTTGGTTTCCTTGAATTTAACAATGTCAATCAAATGTAAACTAGTCTTAAGTCATATACTTTGGCAGCCCTCATAGTTAATTTTTAAACTAATAATGAAACGACTATTTAAGTAACTAATTTTTTAATGGAATAATTGTCGAAAATAATCCATGTTATTGTCCATCTCCTCAAAATAAATTTAATTATTGTTAATCTCAAAATAATCCCAATTATAAATGAGTCTTCTCAAAATACCGAGGTCCATTTTTTACCAATTATTATATGCTTCACTAAAAAAGTAAAATTGTATTTGGGTACATTATAAGAATACCCTTATAATAATTGGGATTATTTTTAGATAATTAATAATTAAGTTTATTTTGAGTAGGTATGGAATAAGATGGAGTATTTTTGTCAACTTTTCCTTGTTTAATTGATAAATTTATCTATCAATCAATTATACCCTAATCTAAGCACAGTCCTAATTCATAATATTATCCATACCGACTTTATTTGTTTAAACATTAGTACTTTTTAATGATTAAAAAAATCAAGAACTTTTTGAAAATTACTCCATTCATTTTAGTACAACATATAACTTTATCTAATTCTTTCTGATCCCAACACTTTGACAATCAAATTATTTATAAGGTTTTTTTTACCTTAGGTAAATTATATTTATTAAAAAATGTAATCATGTGAAAAATTACTCAATTCGTCTAAATATATAGTTTTTATAATTATCATTTTATTGTTTTACTTGCGTATAATTAGAGATATGAGAAATGTAATGTTCATTGACATACAAATTTTGGAAACAGTATAATGTATCCATTAATAATAGGAAAAATTACTTAGAATAATGATCGGGACATTTATGTCCTTCAATAGTAATACCGCAAGTGCACGGCGTAGCGTAGTACGTCGACAAGTACGGGTCGAATCCACAAGGAGTGGGGGTTATGTTAATAGTTTCTCAATCGATTAGTGTGTTCAAAAACGTGTAATATGATGTTTGGAGATAGAAATAATTAAAACAAGCAATTAAAAAAGAAACTTAATGAAATCAAATCATAAAAGTAAATAAGGATACAATGAACTAAAAGTAAGGATAAAATGATCAATAAACTAAGAGGCATAGACTATATGCTTTCTCACCAAAGTAGTGTTTACTAAGCATTAACCTAAGGTCATGGATATTTTGTTATGAGGAAGAACGTATCATAAATACTAATGTTCTCTCTCGAGCAACAAAAGCTTCCTAACCATACTCAACTACCGATTCTCATGGAGCTAATACATAATTTAAGACATGAAGCACACATTCAACATTTTCAATCAAAGCATCTACCAATTCTCATGGAGATGTCTTAACTTTTAAGCATAGATTATCGTTAAAAATCGACTCTCGCCCTCAATTCAACGACACTACAACATGATAGCAAAATCCATCTTAAACCATAAACAACATAACAAAAAACCAAAGGTAAAGAAAGCAATTCAAACTACATTCATGGTTATAATGCCTAGCCTAAGCCAAAACAAACTACTCACTCATACTCATATTGAAATTGTAGAATGCAGCAAGTCAAAAATCATAGATGAATAAATGAAGCTAGAGTATCCTAAAGAGATGAAAGCAATAAAAGTTGAAGAACTACAAGCATGAATATATGAAACTAAACAATCAAAGGGATTAAGCGACATGTATTGAAAACAATATTAGCAAGTGTAGAAGTTACTCTTTTGGGCTCTATCTAAGGATGAACAAGATGAATTGATGATTCAAAGTAACAGCTTTCAAAAATTTCAATAATAGAACATCAATGGTTGAAGAATCCCAAATTGCAAAACATTACAATAAAGGATAAAGTAAAAATTGTATTTGGAAAGTGAAAATACTAGATTGAATTGAAAGAGAAATTATACTAACACTAATTCTTAATTGAAATGAAAACAAGGCTATGAAGAATACGTAAATTACTCAAGATGAAAGGTGAAAACTAAGATGCAAGGTCCTTCTTCCTCTTCTCTATTTATAGGCTTCAAAAGCAAGTGGGGGGGTGGTGATTTCATGATTGCTCCACCACCCCTAGGTTATAGGAAGGCGGGTGCCACCCCTAGTGGATAGGGTAGGGTGGCTGGCAGTCTTGGTAGCAGCAATTAGAAGCAACAAATATAATTGGACCTCGAATGATGCTTTGAAAAGATCGCACATGTTGCTGCCGCCCATTTCGCTCGACCCGAGTGAATCCCGCTCGAGCAGTCGAGCCACCTTCAGGTTCAATATCAGAAACTTCAAGAATGGGACAAAATGTAAAAATCAACTCCGCTCGACCCGAGCCATTGTGCTCGACCAGTCGAGCAGATGTACTGTGATCCTGAATTAAATCCTGCTGATGATCAGAAGCTCTAGAAATGTGAATGCACTTCGCTCGACCCAAGCCAACTTGCTCGACAGGTCGAGTGGATCTATTTTGGCTTCTTTTTGGCTTGTTCTTATGGCTTGGCTCATGATGTTTCGCTTCTTTGAGCCCTCGGTGTTTAGGTGAGCAATGTATGCAACTAAAGGGGCTAGTTTGTGCTCGGTGTATATGATTAGATCCTGAAATGAAATAAAATACCAAAGCAACAAAACAAGCGTAAAATCCAATAAACCACTACAATAACATATAGTTTCCTCACGCTAAACAAGCCACTTATAGGGGTAAAAATAAAGATAAAATGTGGCTAACAAATTCCCCCAAGCTAGACCTTTGCTTGTTCTCAAGCAAGCATTGCATTATTAATAAGAGAAAAGAAAATCGAGAATTAGTCATGGATGCACATGAATGATCTAACAATAGCTATAGTCATGAACTCATAAGCCACAATTTGTCAAAAGATGTATGATAGATCAACAACCTATGATTATCAATTTTAAAAGGTTTGAAGTGTGTTTCTGTTCTACAAATTATTCTCAAAACAAGTTGTCAAGCAATGACCTTGCCATACTGAGTCTAAGACTCCCAAACCAATCACAATGGATATAAGTGGACCTCACTTTTTGATATATTAGCCAAGATGAACAACCACACTCAAGTGTTTAAAGTTACGCTCATTCCCTCATCCTATGGCTCAAAGTGATGTGAGCCTCTAAATAGAGATGTGGCAAAGTTTCGCACCTCAGTATTCGAGGAATCAAAGGCTAAGACTTCATTAGAAGTAGGTGGATCGACCTAAAAGAGGTGAATTGGAAAAGGTTAGAGTAAGATGAAATGTAAAAAGGATAAGGGTAAAGTTACAAAAAGAAGTAACAATATTAGTTAACCTAAACAAACCAAAATGACCCATGGTTTCACACAACTTGGCATTTATTAACAACTAATAATTTTCTATAAATATTTTTTTTTTGATGCTAAAAACAAAGATGATATAAAAATAAACATTACACTACCAAAAGTGGGTAGTAAAATCAAGGGACTCTTAGAGTCGTACAATACCAACTAAATTTATACAACTGTGTCTAAAATTAAAATATCACCATGATATATGCAAGTGGTGACTTCAAGAAAATATAAAAAGACAAATGCAAGTTAAAAACTCAAGCCAAGTGTGATAAACCAACCACCAACCACCAACATACCATCAACCAAACAAACTAGTATGCTAAAGAGTTAGGGATGAAGGTGAAAGAAGGTGAAAGAGAAGGGATATAAAAGAAAATGGAATGCTCGAATGAGATATGAAAGAAAGTGGGGTATAATGTAGGTTAACAAGAGGGTAAGAAAGAAAAGGAATAAGCTCGATCCAAACAGCAACTAGATCCATATAATACCCAAGTTCTTCAAGTCATGCCTAGTGCGGTACAAATTCACAATCTCATTAATTTACGTGAATGCATGGTAGGGGCTCAATAAATACTTACGGGTTCAAAATATGTCCACAATTACCCAAGGGCGATGCCACAAACCAAATCAATGCTCAACTTTTGTTTTGAAAACTCAAGGTTCACAAGGTTGCAAATCAAAGAAAAAAAAATTTAGAAGAAATAATCTAAACTTGCCAAGGTATCATACATAGATTAAGAATATGGCTCAAAATAAAATCAAGTTAGCTACTGAAGATAAAAAATGTGCATGAATGTGATTCAAGGCATCGAAAACATAACTAAATAAAGAAAATAGTAATCTAAACTACAAAAGTAATAAGTCAGAAAGAAAATTAATGAAAACATGCATATATACACAAGAAGAACCTAAGGAGACCATAAACACAACACCTCCCCCAAGCTGAACTAAGCAGTGTCCTCAATGCGACAAAAGGGCATTAGAGAAGGTGTGAGGACGCTAGGCTTCACTCTCATCTTCCACTTCATCCTCTTCATCTCCCTCATCATTATCTTCCTCTTCATCATCTCCCTCATCATCATCTCCCTCTTCCTGTGCCCCAGGCCGAAAGGATGTACTACCGTCCCCCTTAGAACCGTAAACATAACCAAAATCACCTGGTGGCGGTGTGTACCATGATGGGTGCACATGACCAGGGGCGATATGCCCCTGCCGGTAATGATGGCCATATACCGGATATTGGCTTTGCTGGTAGTCGACCATGAATTGGTCGATCCGGCTCTGTTGCGCCTCTATTCGGTCAAACCGCTGATCAAAGCCGTCCTGACGCAGGTGTAAGCGCTGTAAAGAGGCCAGGACAGGATCAGGGTCGGTATGATGGGGTGAAGGTGGGGGTGGAGGTGGTGCATGAGAGGTGCCACCAAACTCGTAGTTAGAGGATGGGGCTCCGTGCTCATATTCAGGTGAGGGGCGAGGTTCCTCGTTTGCAGAAGAAGAGCCGCCTCGTCTTCCACGGGAGTACTGATTGTGGAAAGCCTGAGGTGGTTGCCTTTCCACTGCTAGAGGGTCAGGTACCCGCCCTTCTGGTTCAAAGAGGTAGGTGGGATGGTTTGGGATTAAGTCGGGAAGAGCTTGGGTGGGGAGAGGGATACCTATTTGTCGGTCATGAAGCTACCACCATGTTTGACCATTTGAAAGCTCTAGCCACTTAGATTGAACTAAGTGGGTCATGCTGATGGTGGTGGCCTCTCTAGGTAGTACCCCTTCTCCTCCCCAACCAAAATGCATATCAATTTGGGTGATGAGTCTGCCAAATTGTATCGGTGTTCGAACAGTGTTAGGTTGATTAATAGTATGGCGGAATGTGTGGACTAAAAGTCTAGCTAGGTTAAGGTAAAACCCCATTCAGGGCGGAGGATTGAGCCTTAAATAATCAAATCGTTACTATTGGCCTTATTGGACTTAGATTTAGCCGTGATGGTGAAAACCATGAACTTGAGCCACATCCTGATAACAGGGTGATGAACCTTTTTCAGAACTAAATTCTGCAGGTTGGTCAAGTGTTCTCCTGATATTAACGGCCAAATTTGGGAAGGGTGTTGTTCATAGTCTAATCCTCCCCCCATGTCGCTCAGATCAAATAAATCAGCAAGCTCAATCGTAGTGAGCTGCCGCTCAATTCCATCTATCTTGAAATACAATGAGGTTTCTCCAAAGTCATCTTGTGTTATGGTCAATGAACTTAAAAACTCGAGGACTAACTCAAGGTATATTTCTCTATGCATATTGAACATAAAACCCATGCCTATTGCTCTAAAAAAATGCATAGCATACTCAAATAATCCTAGGTTTCTAAGCACATTAGCACAAACAAACCTAGTAGGAATGATGGGCCTTTCTTTGAGATTTTGAAACTTATCTCGTTGGTCTTTATTCCTAAAAATTATATTGGGTTAGTCCTCGTCGGGTTCAACTCTTTGTGGTGATGGAGTCCTTTCCCCCCTCCTTTGCCTCCTTGGTGCCATTAGCTTGTTTTGGTTGATGATTTCCTAAAACAAAGATTAAACAAGCAAAGAACACAAAATCTCTAATAAAAAGCAAAGATTAATTAGTAGAAAGCAAATAAAAACTCAAATCTTGAATAATTTAACAACTTTTACCTCAATCCTACAAACCCTAATTGTTGATGGATGTTGATGAGAATGGAACAATGTAGATGTAATTGATAAATTTAAAGAGTGAATGTTGTTGTTGATGAGTGAATGTAGAAGGATTGAAGGATTTTAGGGCTTAGGGTTTGAGTTTTGAGTGAGAGAAAGTAGGAGG
Organism: Amaranthus tricolor; assembly: GCF_026212465.1. Taxonomy (NCBI): domain Eukaryota; kingdom Viridiplantae; phylum Streptophyta; class Magnoliopsida; order Caryophyllales; family Amaranthaceae; genus Amaranthus; species Amaranthus tricolor. The sequence goes on along the minus strand of NC_080060.1, from coordinate 19,014,156 downwards.
ATTGATATTGCTCGAGTGAGAAATGAGTTTTTAGTCGAGCAAATCTAGATTTAAACACGATTCTGTCAGATTCTGCTTCTCGCTCGCCCGAGCGAGCTTGCTCGACCTGTCGAACGAAGTACAGGTTTCTCTTTTTTTTTTTGGCATATAATGAACAACCCAACTATCAAATCCTGTATCCAACAACTTAGTATACACAAAAACAAAAACGAGAAATAAAAGTGAGTATACACAAAAAACATACCAGAGTTGGGTTGCCTCCCAACAAGCGCTAGTTTAAGGTCGTTAGCTTGACCGTTGCGCATTATTCATTGAGAACACGTGGGGGCTCAAGCGGCATTGTCATTGGCCCCGCTAAAGGCTCACCTGCGCGATAGTGTTTGACACATTGACCATTCACCTTGAATGTTTCCCCTTTCGCGTTTGACAACTCGATGGAACCATAGGGGAATACCTTCGTGATTTTGAATGGACCCGTCCAGCGTGACTTCATTTTCCCTGGAAATATCCTCAAACGGTAGTTGAATAGTAACACCTATTGTTCAACTTCAAAGCTTCTTCTGATAAGACCCTTGTCATGCCATCGCTTGGTCTTTTCATAGCCTCGAACTCTCATACGCATCCAAGCGTATCTCATCAAGTTTGTTGATATCTAACAAGCTCTTCTTACCAGCATGCAGTATATCATAATTGAGGGCTTTGATTGCCCAAAATGCTCTATGTTCAAGCTCTACTGGTAGATGACACGATTTCCCATAGACTAACTTGTATGGTGTGGTTCCAATAGGGGTTTTGAATGCTGTTCTGTAGGCCCAAAGAGAGTCATCCAACTTATTCGCCCAATCTTTTCTTGACCTTGTAACCGTCTTCTCCAAAACCCTCTTGATCTCTCGGTTGCTGATTTCAGCTTGGCCACTAGTTTGCGGATGATAGCCTAAACCAATCTTATGATAGACCCCATATTTCTTTAATACACCTTCAAATCTCTTTTCCAAAAAATGTTGCCCTCCATCACTAATCAATACCCTCGGTATGCCGAAACGCGGAAAAATATGTTTCTTGAAGAACTTGGTAACCACATGCGCATCATTGGTAGGAGATGCAATAGCCTCTACCCATTTTGACATATAATCAACTGCCAGCAAGATATACCTATTCCCATATGAGGATGGGAATGGTCCCATGAAATCTACTCCCCATACATCAAAAACTTTGACTTCTAGGATGTTGTTGAGTGGCATTTCATTTCTTCTTGAAATATTCCCTGTTCTTTGACATCTGTCACAGGATTTGACATAGGCATGTGTATCCTTGAACAGAGAAGGCCAATAAAAACCACAATGAAGAATTTTTACAGCAGTCTTGGAGGTACTACCATGTCCTCCGCAGGGCAGATCGTGACAATGTGAGATAATAGAAGGTACTTCTTGTTGTGAAACACACCTTCTAATTATACCATCAACACAAAGCCTATACAGGAACGGATCTTCCCAAAAATGTCTCTTGACATTATAGAAAAATTTCTTCTTCTGCTGGGATGAGTATCCATCAGGAATGATTCCACTTGCTAGATAATTAACCAGATCGGCATACCATGGAACACTTGTCATGCTTACAGCTAAGAGACACTTATCTGGAAATAAATCATCAATTGGAGCTTCCAAACTTGCTCCACCATCATGAATCAGCCGGGATAAGTGGTCGGCAACTACATTCTTCGCACCTTTCTTATCCTTCACTTCTAGATTAAACTCTTGCAGTAGGAGAATCCACCGAATCAGGCGAGGCTTAGCATCTTTCTTTGCCATCAAGTACCTCAAAGCTGCATGATCGGTGTGAACGATCACCTTTGATCCTAACAGGTAAGGCCTAAATTTTTCTATGGAAAATACAACTGCCAAAAGCTCTTTCTTTGTTGTTGCATAATTCATCTGAGTCGGATCTAACGTCTTACTCGCATAATAGATGGCATGCAATTTGTCATCCTTCCTTTGACCTAAGACAACCCCTACAGCATAGTTACTTGCATCACACATGATTTCAAAGGGGATGTTCCAATTGGCGGTTGGATAATAGGAGTAGAGATAAGAGCTTGTTTCAATCTGTTAAAAGCTTCAAGGCAATTGTTAGTAAACAGAAACGGGGCAAATTTAGCGAGGAGCTCAGTTAGAGGCCTAGCAATCTTAGAGAAATCCTTGATAAACCTCCGGTAAAAACCAGCATAACCAAGGAAACTCCTTATTCCCTTAACATCAGAGGGAGGAAGTAAACGTCACTAGTGGAAAAAAACGTATTTGTTGCTTATCATTTGCTGCGGTTTTTGTATATTCGTAGCAATAAATAGGAAAATGAATTAGAAAAAAAAAACAATTAATTGCTGCGGTTTTGAGATGTGACCGCAGCAAATACTCAGTACAATATCAATTGTTGTGGTTTTCCATGGAACCGCAGCAAATAACCCTTCACAAATACATTAATTGCTTCGGTTTTGCTTGAACCGCAACAAATAACCCTTCACAAATACTTTAATTGCTCCGGTTTAGTTTGAACCGCAGCAAATAACCCTTCACAAATACTTTAATTGCTCCGGTTTAGTTTGTACTGCAGCAAATGACCGTTGGACATATTAATTTAATTAAAACCCGCCAATTTCTTTTTTTACAAAACCCTTCACAAATTCGTATGTACACTTTGCTTTGTTCTCTCAAACGAACCCATTGAAAAAATGCTTCATCTTCATCTTCATTTGCTTCGTTCCTCTTCTTCATCATCACAAACGTAGGATTAAGCATCAAGATTTGTGTTTGTTTCTTGTGTTCATCTTCATTTTCACAAACCGAGAAATCAATTTTCGAATCTAAAGGTAAATCCTTGTTGCTGTTCTTGTTCATCATCAAACTTCAAACTTCGAATATTGATAAACCCCCTACTATTCTTCTACTGTGTTCTTGTTCATCATCATTCTTCAAAACCGTTTGAAACCAAAGGCATTTGGTCTTGTTCATCTTCAAAACTCACGAATTAAGGTAATATTTCTCTTTTTAATTTCATTACATACGAAAAACCTTTAAAATGTTGTTTGTTAATCTACTGCATATGAAAAATCTTCAAAACTTAAAGGTCTTGTTCATCTAATACTGCTTTAAAAATCTACTGCATACGAATTATTATTATATTTCTCTTTTTAATGTGCTTTACGAATTATTCTTCTACTGCATACGAATTATTCTTCTACTGCATACGAATTATGAAAATTAGTGCTAATTAATTTTTTTTTCTTTGTAGATTATTACATAACCCACGAAATCAAGGTAATTTCTATTTGTTTTGTAAATTTGCAAGTTTATATTTTTATTGTTTCACTTGTAATTTAGTAATTTAGTTAAAAATGTGGTTTGTTAATTAATTATTTGCATATTTAGTAATTATTTGTGAATGTGGTTTGTGTGTGGTTTGTTAATTATTTGCATATTTTGTTAAAAATGTGGTTTGTTGTTATACTTGTCTTTAATTATTAGAATTAGAATACTTATATTTCTAAGGTTAAATGATTTAATTTTATTATTTATATTTTGAATGTTATATTTCTAAGGTTATACAATGTTAATTACTCAAAGTATATATTTTTAGGGTTAAATATGTTTGTTATAAATAAGTATATATGTTTAAAAGTTGTGTACTAATTTTGTTTTGAATCAATTAATCACACTAATTAGGATGACAAAAGATCGTTCTTGGATGTATGGAAGCATTGAATCGTCGAAATTTATTGATGGCGTATTAGAATTTTGTAGTATTGCGATTGAACATCAAGTTAGGACGGGGGGAGTTGGTTTTTATTGCCCATGTGTCAGTTGTGGCAATGTATCAAAGGTAGATAGTGTTGATATCCTTAGAGAGCACATACTTCGACATGGGTTTAGGCCTCAATATCATGTTTGGGTTTGGCATGGTGAAGAGGGAGTTTACAAAGAGAAAAGTGTTGTTGAGGACGTTAATAATGTGGTCGATGTCAATGAGGATGTAGTAGATCATGTGGATGGGTATGAGACAGATAAAGAGAATATCGATAAGGATGTGGATCGTGTTGATGAGATGATGGAGGGAGTCGAGGATGAGTTAGGAAAATGTCCTCGTGTTTTTGACTTGTTGACAGAGGCTTCTCAAAAGCTTTTGTACCCTGGATGTACAAAGTTCACCAAACTAACAGCAGTGTTGACAATTTTCAACATTAAGTCAAAGTTCAATTGGAGTGACGCTAGTTTCACAATGTTATTAGAAGCGTTAGGTGAGTTGCTTCCTGAGGGAAATGAACTTCCAAAGTCGACATATTATGCCAAAAAGCTCATGTGTCCTTTCGGCTTAGAGTACCAGAAGATTCATGCGTGTCCGAATGATTGTGTGTTGTATCGGAATGAAAACAAGAATTTAGAAGAGTGTCCTAGGTGTGGGTTATCACGCTACAAGCGTAAAGGGGCTTGGGATGCTAAAGGGCCCCCGGCTAAGGTATTGTGGTATGACTGTGTACGGATGGAATGTACCCATTCGGCAATCTTAGTTCTCAAAATAGTACTTGGCCGGTACTTTTAGTGATCTATAATTTGCCACCTTGGTTGTGTATGAAGCATAAGTACATTATGCTTTCACTTCTTATCTCGGGTCCTAAACAACCTGGCAATGACATAGATGTATATCTTGCACCTCTCGTTGAGGATTTGAGAAAGATGTGGGATGAAGGCGTTTCAGTGTTTGGTGCATATACTAATGAGGAGTTCACCTTGCGTGCATTGCTTTTATGCACCGTTAATGATTTTCCGGCATATGGCAACTTATCGGGGTATAAGAACAAAGGGAAGAAAGCATGCCCAATATGTATCGATGACATGGAATCCACGTGGATTCCTAAGTGCAAACACGTATTCATGCACCATCTAAAGTTCCTCCCACGAGACCACCAATATCGTAAGATTAATAAGTTGTTCAACGGGGAGGTTGAGGACCGTGTAGCTCGTCGACCGTTGACCGGTTATGAGGTTTATGAACAGGTTAAGGGAGTTGAGACTATATTTAATAAAACGGGGCAAGTGCAAGGGGGTGAAGACCGATTATGGAAAAAAGAATCAATCTTTTGGAAGCTTCTATATTGGAGACATCTACAGGTTAGGCATTGTCTTGATGTTATGCATATAGAGAAAAATATATGGCGATGCCATACTCGGGACTCTCATGAACATTCCGGGTAAGACAAAGGATGTTAGGGCCGTGCGAGATTGGTTTGAATGTAAGGGTCTTCGTCCGGAGTTGTGGGCACATGTTAAGGTGAGTAAGAAAAGAAATAGAGCTGATGAAGTTGGTGGCAGTAAGAAGAAAATGAGTAATGACAAAGTTTATTTGCCTCCAGCTTGCTACACATTGTCCAAAGCAGAGAAGCGGACATTTTGTGAGTGTTTGTATGGCATTAAGGTTCCGTCTGGGTACTCATCCAACATGAAGAGATTTGTGAGCCTAAATGGTGAGATGAAGTTGGGAAGCATGAAATCTCACGATTGCCATGTAATGATGCAAGTGTTCTTACCAATTGCAATCCGTGGAATACTGCCAAAACATGTGAAATATGCTATTACCGAGCTATGTTCGTTCTTCAACACAATTTGTAGTAAAGTTCTTGATCCCTTTAAACTTGATGCACTTCAACTCGACGTGATTGTAACTTTATGCAAGTTTGAGATGTATTTTCCACCTTCTTTCTTTGACATAATGGTTCATCTTATTGTCCATCTCGTTCGTGAGATCAAGCTTTTGGGTCCAGTTGCATAACAAGAAGTTTATTAATTGGTTTCATAATCGAGTAATATGCGAAGAACTCAAGGGTGTATCCGAAATTGTTAAGTGGTTAGCTTTTGGTCCGCGTGATGATGTCAACAAATATGAGGCTTACGATGTAAATGGCTTCACATTTTGGACTGAGGGTCAAGACAAGAAGTCATCGTATCTACAGAATAGTGGGGTTTCTATTTTGGCGTCATCTACATTTTACGCGAGTGCGAAGGATTAAGCGCCGGTTGATGCTAAATTGGTATACTACGGGCGAGTACATGAAATATGGGAGCTTGACTACTCTACTTTCAATATTGGTCTTTTCAAATGTAAGTGGGTAGATAATAATCGACGATGCATAAAAATTGACGACCCTTGTTGATTCACTCTTGTAGACTTAGCTCGTTTGCGTGATAGTGAGGAGTCATTCATACTAGCCACACAAGCCAAGCAAGTATTCTACATTGTAGACCCATCTGATAAAAAATGGTCTATTGTTGTACCGGGAAAAAGAAGCATCCTTGGTATAGGTGTTGTTGAGGATGAGGAAGAATATGAAGCTTTTGAAGACTCCCCTCCCTTTATCAATCCAAAATCAGTGGATCAAGATGATGTAGATGTTGGTTATATGCGTGTAGATCACACGGAAGGAATACATTTGAATTAAGTGATTCACAAGGTATGAATTTAAAGCTTGTAGAATCAATTAGGAACGGGAACAGCAACAAGAGGGGGGGGGGGGTGAATTGTTAAATTGTTGTTGTTACTTGTTTAAGCGTTTTTGCCCTGTTTTTACGGAATTAATTAAAATAAACAAAGCATAAACATAAAGCGAAATAATGAAAGAGACAAACGATTTTTTCGTGGAAATCTTCTAGGCCTAATTAGAAGGAAAAACCACGACCCCTCAGGATTTCTAAATTCTCCACTATGTTTAAGGCAATTAGTTACAATTACATTAAATTTCCTAATAAAAAGGAAGAAACCAACCATTACTTCCAAATAATAAGGAAAATAATGTGGATCCAAGTTAACCTACGGTTATTATCAGAAAATAGGCATTCACTTGACCAATTCAAGTGTACGGTTATTCTAACAATAACCGTTGTTCCCAGTTACTAAGAATAGCTTCTGTTCCCTTAAGCATCAGTTCCCTTGTACTAAATTTAGCAGCAGTTCCTTTTTTCAATTATAACTGCTAGAACTTTAGGCTAAAAATATACACGGTTGAGCTTTCTAATAACAGGGACGGTTGCCTATTACTAATAAAAGGGATGGTTACCTATTTACTAAGTTTAGGATCGGTTATAACTAAGACTCAGCTGCTGTTCCTAAATTTAGTAAATTCAATTATTTACTAAATATGACTCCTAAAATAAAGCTTATTAAAAAACGAAAAATCATTTGGAAAATACTTTGCCAATTAACTTTAATAATTTATTAATGCAACTAATTAACTTTAATTAATACATCAACTAAAAATAATATTAGAAAATAATAATCAGAATTTTCAGTGGATGTAGGTTGACTTTAGTTTAGGAACAGTGCGTTGTCTCCAATTTCCAGTTTTGTTAGAACATCCAAGTTGGGAATAGTAGACCCACTGTCTCCATTTTACATCCCAAGCGATATATTCTTCTAACATCTTTCGGATTCTTTTGACACGTACATTTCCATGAACCAAGTCATAGGTACTATTAACGATCATAATCACGACCGGATATCAACCTGCACACAATCTCTAAAAGCATATTTGTTTAAATAAAGTGCAGTCATCATCAAAACTCAAGAGGTCCAACAAATTCCCCCTTTTTGATGATGACAAACTTTTTAAACAAACTTTAACAAAATAGAGTAAAATCAATATTATAGAGCATATCAGAGATTAAAACAACTCTACATAACTTAGTAAATTAACTCGTTACAATATAATTTACCAAGCATTCATAGCCACACAGTTTACTCCATATAGTATATAAAAACACAATATAAAATATATATTTTTAAATAGTTTCCAAAAATAGTTTATAGCTTAAGATATCAAATAAAACTAAACATAACAAAACTTACCAAAATTCTAAACCAAAATTCTAAGCAATGTAATCATCAGAGCATATATGAATTGATAGAGCAAAGAGCAAATCATTCAGATCATTGTACATAGCCACATTCCTAATGTTCAACAGAGTAGATACTGATAATAGATCAGAGCATACTCAAGCATCGTTTAAGTTTGTGCCAAATATTCCCCCTTTTGACATCATTCAAAAAGAATTGGAGCAATCAAGCCACAACACTAATCATATAGTCATAGTCAAAGAAAGAATCAAGAGGCAATGATCAAAAGTAGTTACCAAAAATGCAAATATGATAGGCAAAGATTTAAATATCAAATAATAAGTAGCATAAGCAAGAAGCAGTTCAACATATTATCAGTTTCAAAGGATGTACCCCAGCTGGTACTAAAACAACAGTTTGAAGAAAGTAATGGTTACAACACAGAAAAGATATTGAAAAGTATCAGGAAGAATTAGGATGCAGGAGCTTTATCATCTATATATTCTGTTTCCACCTCCACAGTATCCAGTTTAGCACCCAGACGAGCCTCCATTTGAGTCATCTGGTCAGTTAGAAAGGCTAAGGAAACACGAACTTCATCTTGAAATGTAAAGAAGCGAGCCTGCAATTCATCAAGTATGAGGAGTATAGAAAAAAGAGGGGTTGTAGGTATTGTGGTCTGATCAAAGCCATGGTTCTGTGAGGTGTTAACTGGTGGTGGTGATGTTGGTATAGGTGATGGTGGTGGTGATGGAAAATGATGGGATGATGGAGTGGTTGGCTTTGGTGAGGAAGGATTACTGGGTTCAGCCGTTTTGAAGGATGAAGAGTCATTATCAAGAACAACAACAGGTCGTTTCCCTTTAGCAGCAAGCCTTCTGCTCTTCCTTGAGGTTGAGCAAGACTGCTTCATTATAGGCACAGATATCTCCTCCTTGCTGACACCAAAGTCCTCCTTCTCCTTATCAGAATGTCCTTCAGCCTTCAAAGTGGCAGAACGAACAGTCTCATGTTCCTTACTTGCAGATACTTCCTCCTCCTGTTCCTCTATTACATCCTCTCCTTTATTGGTTTCTTCCTTATTATTAGAATTAACATTGATTGTTTCACCAACATTCTCAAGGGTCCCATTCTCATTTAATTTAAGGTGTAAGTTACTTAAGCACTTGGCACCTATCATATTATTCGGACCCATGGGAAAGTTTTGACCTTCCAGGGGAACACCCATCTTCCTGAAGATCCAAGTCAACAAACCTCCATACCCTATCACACAACCTTTTGATGTACATTCACTTAAATGAGAGATCATTAATGAGGGAAAATTGATTTTGATATTGTTAGCCATGCAGTAAATTAGGGTTGCATCTCGCAGACTTACTTCACTGCGTTTGGAATTGCGCGGCAAAATAAATCTACGAGCAATGTTATACAACAATTTATGTAGAGGGGACAGTGCATTGTGGCTCACCTTCCCTCGTTTTTCAGTGATTCCTAAAACATTCCAAACACTCTTTTCATCTATTTCAAAGAAAGTTATTTTTGATCCAACATAATAAACATCAAATCCATTTGTGGGCACACCTAGCCATTCTCCCAATTTCTGACTATTGAATTCTATTTTAACTAATTAAAACAGAACTCAAACAAACACCATGGTTAACAGAAAAATTCAAGACAAACTCACGCATTAATTTTGGGTGAATTGGATTGCAGCAGTATTCTGCCATCAAAGATTCCCAAGACTGAGTTTGTAATATAGCGTGTAACTGAGGGAAAAGGTTGAGTCATACCATTGTTTGTCTAGTCCAAACCCAACCATCATTTCTTTTGACACTTCTTCAGCATTCAAGTGATCAGTAACTTTTGCCTTCTTTGCTGAAGATGATTTCTTTGAAGTGGATGGTCTCTTTCTCTTGTTCCTTGCATGGCTTTTAGAGCCACCAGGAGTGTCCTGCTGTTCTTTCGAGAATGACTCTTGAGCAGTTAATAAAGGTGTTGGGTGAACAACTTTTAAAGGTTTGGGTTGTTTCATCTTGGGTGTACGGATCTTAGTTCTCATGTTGATTTGGTGAATTGGTGAAGTGAAATTTGCAGAAAATGCGAGAAAATGAAGATGATTTTAGGATTGAGTGTTGATTGCAATTGAAGATGAAGAGGTTAGGGTTTGACGTGTGAGAGTGTATATAATAAGTGTGACGGGACGTGTGTTTTAGGTGTTTCATGTTACTCATTTAATTTATGCATGTGGACACAAAGTGTGAAATAGAAACAGACGGATTTAGTGAAGAACTATGATGATTTAACTCCCGCTGTTTTAAGATATTGCTGGAGAATTATATAAATTGAATAATATGAAATTTTATGAGAATAAAATAGATGGAAATTTTATCCTACTACAGTCTGATCAAATTAATCATGCAATCATGAAAATAATTACCTTTAAATAGTGCGTACCTGATCCCTTCGATGATTGATTTCTCAATCAAGATTTTTGTGGTTGATCGACCTTTTCAATTTTTATTTTGTTTTTAAGGATCACATTTGTTACTTACTTCAATGCAGCTTGATCATGCCAGGTTCAAATCTCATTTTCTCATATTGTTCCTTAGGAAGTGGTTAGTCATGATATCTACAACTTGCTCATTTGTCTTAACATGCTTGACTATTATATGTTTATTTTCAACGTTATCCTTAAGATAATGATGTCTTATATGTATTTGTTTAACCCTAGAATGATGCACTGGATTTTTTGATATGCATATAACACTAGTATTATCACAATAAATAGGAACGCATTCAAACTTAATACCAAAATCTCTTAGTTGTTGTTTTCTCCAAAGCATTTGGGAACAGCAAGCTGCTGCTGCTACGTATTCAGCTTCGGCTGTGAATAATGCAACAGTGTTTTGTTTCTTGGAACTCCATGACACTAAGCATGAGCCAAGAAATTGTACCATACCTAATGTACTTTTTCTATTCACAAGATCACCTGCATAATCTGCATCACTATAACCTTTCAAGTCATAGACATCACTTTTAGGATAAAATAAGGATAAGTCATTTGTTCCTTTCAAATATCTTAGAATTCGTTTTACTGCAGTGAGATGTGATTCTTTGGGATTAGACTGAAATCTAGCACATAAACCAACGCTGAAAGCAATATCGGGTCTACTGGCAGTTAGATATAATAAAGAGCCAATCATGCCTCTATACATAGTTTGATCAACATTTGTTCCATTTGGGTCTTCATCTAATCTAACATTTGTAGCCATAGGTGTATTGTTGGTTTTAGCATTATTCAGGCCATATTTCTTGAGAAGTTCTTTTATATATTTTTGTTGGTGAATAAAGATACCATTAGCTGTTTGTTTAATTTGCAAACCAAGGAAAAAATTTAATTCTCCCATCATGCTCATTTCAAATTCATTAATCATTAGGTTAGCAAATTCTTTACACAGCAATTCATTGGTGGCTCCAAAAATAATATCATCAACATATATTTGAATTAAAATATCAGAACCTTTAATCTTAAAGAATAAGGTTTTGTCAATTTTTCCTCTAACAAAGTCATTTTGAATCAAGAACTTTGATAGTCTTTCATACCATTGCCTAGGAGCTTGTTTCAAGCCATAAAGAGCTTTATCAAGCTTGTAGACATGATCAAGATAAGAGGTATTTTCAAAGCCTGGTGGTTGTTCAACAAAAACTTCTTCATCAAGAAAACTATTTAAAAATGCACATTTCACATCCATTTGATATAATTTAAAGTTCATGAATGCAACAAAAGAAATTAAAATTCTAATAGCCTCTAACCTTGCTACCGGAGCAAATGTCTCGGTATAATTAATTCCTTCTTGTTGATTGTACCCTTTAACCACGAGCCTTGCTTTGTTCCTTACAATAATTCCATGCTCATCTAGTTTATTCTGAAATACCCATTTCAAACCAATTACCTTTTTGTGTTTTGGTTTGGGTTCTAAATGCCATATGTTATTCTTTTCAAATTCATTCAATTCATCTTGCATGGCAACAATCCATTCGGAATCCTTTAGAGCTTCTTCGTGATTTTTGGGTTCAAGTAATAATAGGAACGCAAAATGTGCACAAAAGTTTCTCATTTCGGATCTATTATGTGTTCCTTTATTTAAATCACTTACAATCAAGTCAAGAGGATGATAACTTTGATATTTCCAAGGTTTGGGCACAAATTCTCTTGTGGGAACAGTAGCATGTTCCGGTTCATCAGCTTGATTGACATTCTGTTCAGCTACTGGATCATCTCGCTCATCCGTGGGAACAACTGGATCAGGAACAGTCTGCTGGTCTTGATGTACTGGCAGTTCCTGATTCTGATCATTCCTTTCAGCCTCTTCTGGTCAGCTGTTCACCTGCTGTTCCTTGATCTTGCATATTCATTTCTTCTTCATCATTCTCTAGATTTGCAAGCCCTATCTTAAAATTATGTATATCATGTTCACTCGATAAAAAGTTAGTTTCATCAAAAATAATGTGAACGGATTCTTCTACGCTCATTGTTCTCTTATCGTAAACTCTGTATGCCTTACTATGTGATGAGTAGCCAAGAAATACAGCTTCATCACTTCTTTCATCAAACTTCCCTATATTTCGTTTTCCATTAACATGAACAAAACATTTGCATCCAAACACACGAAAATAGGAAATATTTGGTTTAACACCTTTAAGCAATTCATAGGGTGTCTTTGAAGTGATTGATCTTATTAATACTCGATTCAAAATATAACATGCAGTATTAACAGCCTCGGCCCAAAAATTTTTAGGTAAAACCACTAGCAATTAACATGGTTCTAGCCATTTCCTCTAAAGTTCTATTTTTTCTTTCAACTACACCATTTTGTTGTGGTGTTTTAGGTGCGGAAAAATTATGACTTATTCCATGTTCATTGCAATAACTCATAAAGCTTGAATTTTCGAATTCTTTACCATGATCAGACCTTATGTGAATAATTTGATTATTGGTAGATTTTTGTATTTTATTAGTGAAAGAAACAAACTCATTAAAAGCTTCATCTTTACTACTTGAAAATAAAGTCCATGCAAATCTACTATAATCATCAACAATGACAAACACATATGTTTTGCCACTTTGGCTTTGTATTCTCATAGGTCCACACAAATCCATATGTATTAATTCAAGTGGTTTAGAGGTGGTCACAACATTCTTTGATTTAAAAGATGACTTTACTTGTTTTCCTTTTGCACAAGGATCACAAATTTCATCCTTAAGGAATTTTATAGCTAGTAGTCCTCTTACTAGGTCTTTTGATCTTAAAGTATTGATTAGTGTATAGCTAGCATGACCAAGATGCTTATGCCAAAGAAGTGGGTCGTCTTCCATAATACTTAGACACGTTAGACTGGTTTTGGGAACAGTGTCCAGGTCCACAACATAAGTGTTCCCTTTTCTGATTCCCTCAAGAACGGTGTCTCCTGTGTCATTCTTAGAAATAATGCATCTTTCAGAAGTAAAGTTTACAGAGTTACCTTTATCACAAAATTAAGAAATGCTAAGTAAGTTATGTTTCAAATTCTCGACTAAAAATACATTATCGATGGCATGGGAACTGGACCTTCCAACCTTTCCTTTGGCGATTATTTCACCCTTCATATTGTCACCGAAGGTTACTGTTCCCCCATCATAGGCTTCAAGTGAGAGAAATTTAGATTTGTCACCCGTCATGTGCTTGGAAAACCCACTGTCGAGATACCATGAGCTGTTCTCCCTCACTTGGACCTGTAAAAGAATTAATTGTTAGTTACAGGAACCCAGACTTTCTTGGGTTCCTTGTCGATTTTGCATGTATCATTTTTCTTAATCTGAATGTTATCGACATAGTTTCTGTTGGAGACAGTATGCTGTTCCCTTTTGGTGCACTGGTCCTTCAGATGGCCAGTTCCTCCACAGAAGGAACAGATTATGTCACTAGGGAGATCAACGTAAGTTTTTTTCTTCTTGTTATTCTTAAAATAATTCAGGCCTTGTGAATTTTTACTTTTAGCATCTTGAATCCATTTGGGAGCAATTTTGATTTTCCTTTTTTCTCTTGAATTTAATTCAAGCTTATTATTGTTAATACGGTTAGATTCTAGAAAATTTTGAAAATCATTGCACAAAGCTTTAGTAGATGCATCATTCAATTCTTTATTCAAGCCTAATAGTTTGTATTGTGTTAACTCAAGATTAAGAATAAAATTTTCCTTTTTAATTCTCTCCATGTTTTCCTTTAGGATTATATTTTAGTCCAAAAAACCGAAAAATGATTGGTCTTTGCTTAACTTGAGCTCCTTTTTTAATTGGTGACACTTATCATTGCAATTTTCTAATTTATTCTGTGTCTCATTTAGCAACTCTATTAATTTATTTTTACTTAACATGGATAGATGGACAGAAAATGGATTAGAGATATGTACCTGCTTTCCTTTGGATTCCTTCTCCATGCTTTCATGCGTAGCCATGAGACATAGGTTTGCTGTCTCTTCCTCTTCGGGAACTACAGTTTCATCATCACTTTCAGTCTCTTCGCATGCAGGGATCATGGCCTTGCGAAAGTCAGTCTTGTTAAAGTTTTCTTTATTCAACGGTCTTCTTGAATCCCTTATCTTTCCCTTGCCCTTTTCATTCTTTCACATTGGGCAATCCTTGATGAAGTGCTCGGTACTTCCACATTTGTGGCATTCAAGATTGGTTTTTGTTCTTCTTTCTTTGTTGTTTCTCTGATTTGTGTACCTGCTGTTCCTGAAGAACTTCTTGAATTTTTGTACCAGTAAGGCAGCTTCTTCCTCATCGCATTCTGATTCGTCCTGTTCCCTAGCTGCAAGGGCCAGTCCCTTGTTCCTGGAACTGTTTGCTGTTCCCAAATGTAGTTCATGCGTCATTAGGGAACCAACCAGCTCCTCTAGATTAAACTTTGTAAAATCTTTGGACTCTTGTATGGCTGTAACCTTGGCCCTCCAGCGCTCATCTTGAGGAAGGCTCCTAAGGATCTTCCTTACTTGTTCATCGGTGGGAATTATTCTTCCAAGAGAGACAAGTTCATTTGTAATGTTGGTGAACCTTGTGAACATCTCTTGGATGCTTTCTCTTGGTTCCATTACAAATCTCTCATATTTAGACATCAGCAAATCAATCTTGGAACGTTTAACTTCACTTGTTCCTTCATGGGTAACAGCCAGCAGGTCCCAAATCTGCTTGGCAGGTTTGCACCCCATTATTCTATAATGCTCGTTTGGTCCAAGACCACAGTGAAGCAATTTTATGGCAAGAGCATTTAATTCCATTTTCTAAAAATCTTCTTTTTCAAATTTGGTTATGGGTTTGGGAACAATTTCATTATTGGAGTTAGTAGTAGTTACCTCAAACTCTCCAATTTCGATGACTCTCCAAACTTGATAATTTTCCGCTTTGATGAAGATCTCCATCCTATTCTTCCAGTAAGTATAGAATTTTCCATAAAACATGGGTGGTCTTTGAGTAGAGTACCCTTCTTCCATTCGCTCGTTCATAATTGACATTTTTGGGAACACCAGAATTCTGCCCTTAGGGTTTCCTGATCTGATGGGAACAAGGCTCTGATACCAATTGTAGAATCAATTAGGGACGGGAACAGCAACAAGAGGGGGGGGGGTGAATTGTTGAATTGTTGTTGTTACTTGTTTAACTGTTTTTGCCCTGTTTTTGCGAAATTAATATAAACATAGAGCGAAATAATAAAAGAGACAAACGATTTTTACGTGGAAACCTTCTAGGCCTAATTAGAAGGAAAAACCACGACCCCTCGGGATTTCTAAATTCTCCACTATGTTTAAGGCAATTAGTTACAATTACATTAAACACCTTACTTCACTAGAAGCGAATCACTAGGCCAAACTCTCTCTCAAATTGCTTCACTCAAAGCAACTCACCTAGCTTCACTAAAAGCTAAACACTTCACTAGCTTCACCCAAAGCTATATGATACACCCTTAGACTCACCCGAGTCTAATTACAACTACTCTCAAAAATCCCTTACAATACGGATAATAATTCTCTAAAATAAAATCAATAAGTTGCTCATGTAAATATTATGAATTAATTGGCAATTTTTGAAACAAAATATTTCTTGAAAAAATCCAAAAATAATCGCATGAAAATAATTAAGCTCAAACGTTGGATACTTAGGAACAGCCGAATAGATTGCATATTTATAGAATTAAATTTCCTAATAAAAAGGAAGAAACCTACCATTACTCCCAAATAATAAGGAAAATAATGTGGATCCAAGTTAACCTACGGTTATTATCAGAAAATAGGCATTATACTTGACCAATTCAAGTGTACAATTATTCTAACAATAACCGCTGTTCCCAGTTACTAATATTAGCTTCTGTTCCCTAAAGCATCAGTTCCCTTGTACTAAATTTAGCAGCAGTTCCTTTTTCCAATTATAACTGCTGGAACTTTAGGCTAAAAATAGACACGGTTGAGCTTTCTAATAACAGGGACGGTTGCCTGTTACTAATAAAATGGATGGTTACCTATTTACTAAGTTTAGGATCGGTTATAACTAAGACTCAGCTGCTGTTCCTAAATTTAGTAAATTCAATTATTTACTAAATATGACTCTTAAAATAAAGATTATTAAAAAACGAAAAATCATTTGGAAAATACTTTGCAAATTAACTTTAATAATTTATTAATGCAATTAATTAACTTTAATTAATACATCAACTAAAAATAATAATTAGAAAATAATAATCAGAATTTTCTGTGGACGTAGGCTGACTTTAGTTTAGGAATAGTGCGCTGTCTCCAATTTCGAGTTTTGTTAGAACATCCAAATTGGGAACAGTAGACCCACTGTCTCCATTTTACATCCCAAGCGATATATTCTTCTAACATCTTTCGGATCCTTTTGACACGTACATTTCCATGAACCAAGTCATAGGTACTATCAACTATCATAATCACGACCGGATATTAACCTGCACACAATCTCTAAAAGCATATTTGTTTAAATAAAGTGTAGTCATCATCAAAACTCAAGAGGTCCAACAAAGCTTTTTAATGTTTTTTTGGCACTTGGTTCGTTTTGCATGAAACTTTGCACAGAACACTATTTGTTATATATTATTGTGTTGAACGTATTAGAATTGTAAATCATAGTCATATTGTTAATATTACTTAGCTTATGTTCTAATATATTTCTATTCATACTCTTTCAGGTACTGATATACAATGTATCTATTCAGAGACGAAATTGTCCCCGAGATTGAGACCTCGGATAATGAGCATCGTAGTTATGACAGTGAAGAGGACCAAATTGTGAGATACGAGCGTATGGCTGAAGACGCTCCACCAATTGACAATGATTTTGAGACTGAAGACGCCCCACCAATGGATGCTCCCACTACCTGTAAGAAAAGAAAATAGCGAGGTCCTACGAAAAACCTCAAAGTCACAGAACCCATGCATTTGGAATACAATGCATTGGGTCAACCCTGCGGAAAATGGCGTAGGCAATATAGAAAAAAAGTGGGCCTATGTATCCGCAAGATTTCCATATTGCACGCATGGAACGAGGTTCCAGAGGTTTTGAATAACTCTCTATGGAATGATATTGCGGTAAGCAACTTTACTATTTTTACTCATTTAGTTTCATTTTAAAATTATTTTAATTGATAGTAATAAATATAAATTTTTTTTATAGAATCTTTTCCACATTGAGAGCGATGAGGACAAGAAGAATGTGTTTCTTTTAGCTATTGCTGAAAGATTCAGAGATTTCAAATCCAAGCTAGTAACTGGCTGGATTACAAGGAGATGTGCCCGTACGACCAAAAAGGTCAAAACAGGAAACGAAGGTGGAGAGCAATCACCTTCGAAGATGCCCTACGAAATATGGGGTCACATATCGGAGAGGGATTGGAAGGCCTTTGATGCCAAAAGAACAACTCCCATAGAAGTTGTAAGTATTTCATATTATATTATAGTCTACCAATTTGAATTTACTTCTTTTGATTCAGTCATTAAACTAATACATCACATTTGATTTCTACTGATTAATTAGGAAAAGCGTAGTAAAGCTTCTGATTCTGCAAGCAAAAGGAAGTTTTACCATCGCTTGGGCCAGAAAACGTACGATGAGGTCCGAAAAGAGTGGGTGGATGCGGGTTTATACCCCAATCAAAGTTCATGCATGCCCTCATCTACGACTACCTCTGCATCCGTGAATACTCCTGCTGGAGATCGGGTGCGTGATTGGTATTGCGGGCTTCATTCCCGAGATGCAAGTGGTAAATTTACCATTAATGATCCAGGAACGAAGAAGGTTGCTAATGCTGTGGTGAGTTTTGAAATTATTAATTATATTCTTGATTTGGTTTTTATTCTTTGGCTTTGATGTACTTATACTAATTGCTATATATGTACTTATACTAATTATATTCTGACGCATTGCATATGGTCTTAGGGAAAGACCACAGTGGGCGGGTAGTCGGAAAAGGAGGCGTCCGCGTGGGGTTACAAAAGGAATTCGGCAAAGAGTGTGTTGCTACTCAATCCCGAACGGCGCTACGGGATGAAGTAGCAACCCTCCGAGCGGAGATTACGAAGGATGTTCTCGCCAAGCTGGCCGCCGTGTTGCAGAAGATGGGAGCACCCATTGTTGACTTGGCAAACCTGATTTTCGAGGATCAGAAAAGTCAACATAGGGATCCTAACGCTTCGGTCGAGCCAATACCCGAGCCCATTACCCCCGTAGCACCCCAGCCCATTACTAATACCCTTGAAGGGGAAAACCCCACACCGGAGAACATAAATTCCGTTGCTCAAAATTCGGAGCCAACTCCGGAGCCAGTGCTACAGGTACTTAGTTTTTAAATATATAAGCACTTATTAATTTAAATTGCAATGCATTTTAATATTTTATTATGATGCTTATTATACTAAACGACACAATTTTCAGGAGGCGACTCCTTGTTCTCTTTTGCTGCCTCAGTTAGGTGTTGCTAATGATGGCGACTTAACTAAGGTTGCTTATGGTGTGGCCCAGCTAAACAAAGAGGGCCAAACAGTGCATTCAATGCCTGTTACAAGTGGCCACATCAGTGTGGCCGTGGAAACTATTGTAAAGGGGTTTGAAGATTTCTCACTCCCGGTTCCAATGCCAGCAAGGAGCCTTGCGAAACTATCAGACGCCCTAGGTAGTTTCGTCACATGGCCATATACTTGGGTCCGATTCACTAACATGGTAAGAATCATTTGTACCTTATTTATTTTTATTTTTTTTATTTGCATGCTTACACTAATTAAATTTTATAAATTGAAATAGCGAAAGAGTCCAAAGGGATCTTGGAGAGAGGTCGGTTCCTCAGCAAAGGTGTCGACTGGGTCAAAGTCGATGCCAAGCACTCCAATTTTGACTGATGAGGAGCTAAAAGATCTCTTTCAAGATTGCAAATGGCTGCACACTTGTGCATCTCGCATAAGTGAGGAGGACCCAATCATTCTAAACCTACTGAAGGAGCAATACTGCTTTTTAGAGAGCCTGTTTGTAATTATTGGTCCTAGTGACATCGGGCAATTTTTGAGAGAAGAGATGCTGAACATAGCTCTTTTCCATGTCTACATGAGGTGATGTTCACTATCTTACAAGTTAGGCATTGTTGTTTAATTGTTTTAATAACCAAATTACTAACAAAATTTTCTTATTTGTGAGTTTAGTGCGGCTTACAAGGAGCTAAATTCTTGCGAACCTCCAATAAAAATTGGATGGTTTTGTCCAGAGTCGATTTCGGATAGTAAATGTGTAAATGATCCAGATGACGTCAGAGCATACATTGAGACTGCTTTGACTAATTCCCTTGCATCTAAACACACGTTCATTCAGGCTCCATATGTGGAAGAGTAAGTTTTATTTTTGAAATTGAACTTATCTTTTGATTTTTAAAGTCACCTAATCTCTAATTTGTTGATTTTAAATTTGCTTTTGTAGTTTGCAACGGATACTTTTGGTCATATATCCTTAAACGAACACTGTACACGTCTTCGACTCATTACAAAAACCTCAATGCCCGCCTCGCAACAAAAAATTCAAAGCGTTGTTGAATGCATACGTAATATTAATTATTTTACCAATTTGGTTTAATTAAGTATGATATATATATATATATATATATATATATATATATATATATATATATATATATATATATATATATATATATATATATATATATATATATATATATATATATATATATATATATATATATATATATATATATATATATATATATATATATATATATATATATATATATATATATATATATATATATACATATATATATATATATATTTATATATATATATATATATATATATATATATATATATATATATATATATATATATATATACATATATATATATATATATATATATATATATATATATATATATATATATATATATATACATATATACATATATATATATATATATATATATATATATATATATATATATATATACATATATATATATATATATACATATATATATATATATATACATATATATATATATATATATATATATATTTATATATATATATATATATATATATATATATATATATATATATATTTATATATATATATATATATATATATATATATATATATATATATATATATATATATATATATATATATATATATATATATATATATATATTGTGTTGAAGTGGTTAGAATTGAAAATCATTGTCATATGCTAGAAATTACGTGTTAAGTTGCGATTTTAAGGGTTTTTAAGCGTTTTTAGCACATTTGCGCATAAAGTAGCTCAAACTTGGTTTTTTTTGCACAAAACTTGGCACACAACACTATTTGGTATATATTATTGTGTTGAAGTGTTTAGAATTGAAAATCATAGTCATATGCTAGAAATTACATGTTAAGTTGCGATTTTAAGGGTTTTTAACCGTTTTTGGCACTTTCGCGCGTGAATTTGAGAAATGAAACTGAATTAATAATGTTGGATACATTTACACGAGGCCTAGAGTCTTATTTATAGATTTCTATACTCTAACGGCTAAAAACAACTACGTGCAAAACATTTGCACACTTAAAAACATAAAAGACAACTAAAATACTCTACAATGCCTTTAAACTAAAACTGGCGACTAGGTGACCTTGGGCTCACTTTTTGAATGACTTCCCATGCTTGGAAATGAAAACTTAAAGTCTTGATGCAAAGATCCTTGTATGAAGATTCCATTTCTACTGTAGCTCAGGTCCTGGGTGCACAGGTTTGGTCTCCACGTGTCGTGCAAGGTGGTCTGGTCGCAAGTTGTGCTGCTGTGCTGTTCTGATTAGGATCAGCAACTAGGTTCCCTTGTGCTTGTATTCTAGGCGATTGTATGCACTACAAGCATGGCTCTTGGACCTTTATGGCTAGGCCTATGTATAGAGATGACGTCCCCATGATTGGTTAGGCCCAGATCTCCATGGTCAAGGCTTGGGTCATGCTGCAAGGTGGACTGGTCAGCGGGCTGGCTGTTGCTGCTGCTGTTGTGTTCTGTTCCTCTGCAGCTGCTGTCTTCTGTTCTTGTTTATTACACAAGTGCGGCTCTCCTTATATAGAGCTCTCAACTAACATAATGGCTATATTAGCACACGCCTAATGAAAACGCCATGCTATTACATGGGCACTTAAAACAGAAACAGAAATCATAGTTGCGATTTTAAGGGTTTTTAACCGTTTTTGGCACGTTTGTGCATAAAGTAGCTCAAACTTGGTTTCTTTTGCACGAAACTTGGCACACAACACTATTTGGTAGATATTATTGTGTTGAAGTGGTTAGAATTGAAAATCATTGTCATATGCTAGAAATTACGTGTTAAGTTGCGATTTTAAGGGTGTTTAAGCGTTTTTGGCACGTTTGCGCATAAAGTAGCTCAAACTTGGTTTGTTTTGCACGAAACTTGGCAAAAAACACTATTTGTTATATATTATTGTGTTGAAGTGGTTATAATTGAAAATCATTGTAATATGCTAGAAATTACGTGTTAAGTTGCGATTTTAAGGGTGTTTAAGCGTTTTTGGCACTTTTGCGCATAAAGTAGCTCAAACTTGTTTTGTTTTGCATGAAACTTGGCACACAACACTATTTGGTATATATTATTGTGTTCAAGTGGTTAGAATTGAAAATCATTGTCATATGGTAGAAATTAGGTGTTAAGTTGCGATTTTAAGGGTTTTTAACCGTTTTTGGCACTTTTCTGCATAAAGTAGCTCAAACTTTGTATGTTTTTCACGAAACTTGGCACACAACATTATTTGATATATATTATTGTGTTGAAGTGGTTATAATTGAAAATCATTGTCATATGGTAGAAATTAGGCGTTAAGTTGTAATTTTATCCGTTTTTAAACGTTTTTGGCACTTTTGCGCCTAAAGTAGCTCAAACTTGGTTTGTTTTGCGCGAAACTTGTCACACAACAGTATTTGGTCTATATTATTGCGTTGAAGTGGTTAGAATTGAAATTCATAGTCGTATGCTAGAAATTACGTATTAAGTTGCGATTTTATGCGTTTTTATGCTTCTTTGGCACTAACATCTATTTTCTCTTAGTGCTTTCGACAACCTTCTAATTCCGTTGATTGCGGCTACTACACTCTCAAATACATGGACGATATCTTAAAATCCGTGAAGGAGGTTGGAGTCGAAAACATAGATGCCGTAAGTATTTGTTACGTT
Source organism: Amaranthus tricolor (assembly GCF_026212465.1). NCBI lineage: Eukaryota > Viridiplantae > Streptophyta > Magnoliopsida > Caryophyllales > Amaranthaceae > Amaranthus > Amaranthus tricolor. The sequence continues at coordinate 18,991,495 of NC_080060.1, read as the reverse complement.
CTTAAATTATTATTATTGGTAAAATCTAATGTTTAGTAATCTTTTAATTTTATATTATATTATAGGTTTTATACGACATTCCAAGGGAAACACGCCCTCTGAGAAGTGGAGAGATGCGCGAATTAAAAGACAAGATTGCCGCGTATCTTGCTAATTTTGTCCTTGATAAATTGTAATTAGTATAGATTTTTTAGGACTTTAATGTATATTATAGTATATATATGTACGTACATATCATATTATATTATCGAAAGTTTTTTATTACAAAGAGATTATTGGTGATTATTTGTGATTATCATTGGATTATTATTGAATTAATCTTTGTTATTACATTCTACATTATTATTGGATTATTATTAGAATAAAACGAAAACAGAAAAAAAAATGGCCAAAAAAATGGATTATCGCTATTGCTTGGGGCCAAAACCGCAACAAATAATGGCCAAAAAACCGCAGCAAATGAGGTTTTTTCCACTAGTGCGTTCTATGACCTCTACTTTCGCTTTATCTACCTCAATGCCCCTGTTGGAGATAACATGACCTAACACTACCCCTTGTTGTACCATAAAATGGCATTTTTCCAGTTTAGGTTGAGGTTGGTCTCCTTACACCTACGGAGCACCTTTTCGAGGTTGCTTAAGCATGCATCGAAAGATGTTCCGTACACAGAAAAATCATCCACAAATACTTCCGTAAAATCCTCAATAAAAGTAGAGAAAATGGCCATCATGCATCATTGGAACGTGGCGGGGGCATTGCAGAGACCGAAGGGCATCCTTCGATATGCAAAGGTCCCATAGGGACAAGTAAAAGTGGTCTTTTCCTGATCATTTGGATGGATAGGGATATGGAAAAATCTAGAGTATCCATCTAAATAGCATAAATGTGAATTGTTTGCCAAACGTTCCAACATCTGATCTATAAAAGGCAAAGGAAAATGATCTTTACGGGTTGCTTTATTTAATTTTCTGTAATCTATGCACATTCTCCAACCCATAATTGTTCTAGTGGAGACTGATTCACCTTTATCATTTTTTATGACAGTCATGCCACCCTTTTTGGGTACTACTTGTACGGGGCTAACCCACCTACTATCAGAGATAGGGTAGATTATGCCTACGTCAAGTAATTTCTGAACCTCTTTTCTCACAACATCTTTCATATTAGGATTCAATCTCCTTTGAGGTTCTATAGATATGGCATGATCATCATCAAGAAATATTCTATGCATGCAAAAAGATGGACTTATACCAGTGATATTATCTATTGAATACCCTATGACACTCTTGAAATTTTTAATCAATGCAATCAATTGGTCAAGTTGGGTATTATTTAGTTCAGCATTAACAATTACTGGATAAGTTTTATTTTCTCCCAAATAAGTATATTTTAAGAAGAGGGAAGGGGTTTAAGATTTACATGAGGAGGCGTGGATCTCTCCTGTTTAACCGTCACAAAAGCCTCCAAAACGGTCTCCATCATTGGTTCCATATAGAAATCTGGTTTATCTAAAATCTTCTTCAAACTTGCGGCTTCTGAGCACCTTCCATCCTCAACTCCTTCTAAGATTGATCTCAAAGGGTCATCATACTGTGGATGCATAATCTCAACCCTCGCTACTTCTGGTTTGCACAGTGATTCATCAGCGGGTCCTTTCATTATTGATGGAAGATGAAATTCGACGTCCTCCCCCAGGATGTTCAATGTAAGCTTGCCATTGAATACATCAAATATAGCCCGTGCGGTCTTCAAAAAATCTCTCCCTAGAATGATAGGTATGATATGATCTTCAACAATATCCATAATCACAAAATCACAAGGGACATAGAACTTCCCCATTTGAACTGGCAAATCTTCAAGAACTCCAACTGGAAACCTTACTGATCTATCGGCTAGCTGCAAAGACATCCTTGTTGGCTTGATCTCTGCATTGATCTTCTTGCATAAAGACAGCGGCATGATACATACACTAGCTCCCAAGTCAGCAAGTGCTTTATTAACCAAGACTTCACCAAATTTGACTGGGATAGTGAAACTTTCGGGGTCAGCTTCTTTTTTCGGCACCTTGCACTCTAAGATAGCGCTGCATTCTCCTCTCAGTGTTTCTAACGCCTGTTTCCTGCAGCTTCCTTTTGTTAGATAATACCTCCTTTAGAAATTTTGCATAAGAAGGCATCTCCTTGATAGCATCTATGAAAGGAATGTTTATTTCAAGCTTACTCAGAAGTTCTAAAAACTTCCCATATTTTTCTTCAAGCTTGCGACGCGCTAATCTTCGTGGGAAAGGAACAGGAGGTACATATACATCAGTGGTGGGCTCCTTTCTCTTCTCTGGGGCAGGTGCCGGTTGTTCCTCCTTTTCCCCTTCATCAGGTGCTTCTTCCTCTATTACCTCCTCTTCATTCTCAACAACAACCATGGGTGAAGGATTATAGGTTGTGTCGCTTCTTACTGTAACTACATTTACATGCCCGGAGGGGTTTTTCTTGGCGGCTGTCCACTGGGTTTGGATAGGTTGCTCAATTGTTGCGCCATCTGTGCCATCTGATTATCAATGATTTTTTTGTGTGCTTGAATCTGTTGGATGGCACTAGAAGTATCAGCATTAATCTTGGATTGAGTGGCAATGAAGTTCTCCATCATGGACTCCAAATTTGATTTTTGCGGTGAGTTTTGTGATGGAGGTTTTTGAAACCCTGGGGGTTGTTGGTTATATGTTGGTGGAGGTTGGTGATATGATGGTGGGTTCAATGATGCATTGGGATTTTTATATGAAAAGTTGGGATGATGCCTCCAACCTTCATTATAAGTGTTGGAGTATGGATTGAACGGTGACTTCCCTTGGTTGTATACTACATTAAGTTGTTGGCTTAATGACGATTCTGCTGCTGCACATTCTGATGGGGAATGACCTTGGATTCCACACACTTCACAAGCCTTTAGTGTGTTTCCTACACTCAACTGGTCCATCCTCCTTGACAATGCGTGGACAGAGTTTTGAATAGCAAGTAATGCATCCACTTCATATTTTCCACCTTTCTTGGTATTCCTTTTATCTCTCCGATGGAAGTTCGAGGACATTTCCTCGATTATCTGCCTGGCTACCTCGGGGGTTTTGGCCATCAATGTTCCTCCAGCTGCAGCATCTACTGAAATTTGTATCTCGTCCCTAAGACCATTGTAAAAATTCTGAATTAAGAGCTAGTTTGGGATTCCATGGTGCGGGCACTTCCTTTGTAGCCTTATATCTTTCCCAAGCCTCGTATAATGCTTCACCATCATCTTGACGGAATGAGGTGATATCATTACGTAGTTTAGCAGTTTTGGCTGGTGAAAAGAATCGAGAAAGAAAAGCCTTAGATAATGCCTCCCAAGTGCGATACTTGTTTGGACCTTCAGATCTTAACCAATCTCTTGCCTCCCCCCGGAGTGAGTAGGGGAAACAAATCAGCTTCATTTGTTCATATCCCCTGATATTTCATAGTGCCACACTTATTCACGAACTCATCTAAGTGGTCATTTTGATTCTCCATCTCAGTGCCGGACAATTGATTCTGAGCGAAAAAGCTGGTTTGATCTAATAATTTGCGGCTGTGATGGTTGGTTGAACAATACTCAACCCTAAACTCCCATCAGGCATGGCATATTCTCGAAGGGACTTTGGGTGTTCTACCGCTATATTTCGTTGTTTCCTTTTCCTTCTTCTTCTCCCAATTCTAGGATTTATATGTACAAGATTTTCTTGTCCTTGAGACCTAGTTTGCATACACTACACTCAAAAATCGGGGTCAAGTGCAAAGTGAAGAAAAAATGAAAACAACTCAAAATGATAAAGAAAAATAAACTAACTAATCAAGAAAAACAATTAACAAAGTCGCCACTCCCCGGCGACGGCGCCAAAAACTTAATCGGGACATTTATGTCCTTCAATAGTAATACCGCAAGTGCAAAACATTACAATAAAGGATAAAGTAAAGATTGTATTTGGAAAGTGAAAATACTAGATTGAATTAAAAGAGAAATTATACTAACACTAATTTTTAATTGAAATAAAAGCAAGGCTGTGAAGAATACATAAATTACTCAAGATGAAAAGTGAAAACTGAGATGCAAGCTCCTTCTTCCTCTTCTCTATTTATAGGCTTCAAAAGCAAGTGGGGGTGGTGATTTCATGATTGCTCCACCACCCCTAGGTTATAGGAAGGGGGGTACCACCCCTAGTGGAAAGGGTAGGGTGGCTGGCAGTCTTGGCAGCAGCAATTAGAAGCAACAAATATAATTGGACCTTGAATAATGCTTTAAAAAGGTCGCACATGTTGCTGCCGCCCATTTCGCTCGACCCGAGTGAATCCCGCTCGAGCACTCGAGCCACCTTCAGGTTCAATATCAGAAACTTCAAGAATGGGACAGAATGTAAAAATCAACTCCGCTCGACCCGAGCCATTGTGCTCGATCAGTCGAGCAGATGTACAGTGCTCCTGAATTAAATCCTGCTGATGATCAGAAGCTCTAGAAATGTGAATGCACTTCGCTCGACCCGAGCCAACTTGCTCGACAGGTCGAGTGGATCGATTTTGGCTTCTTTTTGGCTTGTTCTTGTGGCTTGGCTCATGATGTTTCGCTTCTTTGAGCCCTCGGTGTTTATGTGAGCAATGTATGCAACTAAAGGGGCTAGTTTGTGCTTGGTGTATATGATTAGATCCTGAAATTAAATAAAATACAAAAGCAACAAAACAAGCGTAAAATCCAATAAACCAATGCAATAACATGTAGTTTCCTCACGCTAAACAAGCCACTTGTAGGGGTAAAAATAAAGATAAAATGTGGCTAACAAATAATCCAATTTTTTCATGATTTTCCTATAATAATCTCATTTATTGATTAACCATGAATAATCCAAACTTTAAAGTGTATTTTCCTATAGTAAATCCGATAACAAAATAACTAGCCATAGCAAGTTTTTTTAAAACATAAATTAAATAAATGTCGAAAAAATCTAAATTATTTTTTTTTAATATTCTAAATTTTTATGTAAACATTATAAATTTTTCTCTAATTTTACATTAAATTTCAACTGACATTTTTCATAAATTACCTACTATTTAATCAAGGAAAATACCCCTAAAGTTGGGATTGTTCATGGTTAATCAATAGGTGGGATTATTGTAGGAAAGTTAAGAAAAGATTGGATTACTCTAGGTAATTTTTTCTTAATAATAAATAAAGAATTTGTAATTCATTTTTTTTATTTATAAAACTAGATAGTGCTCGTGCCATATACAACTTTATTAAATTTTTGACATTTAGTTATAAACAAAGATATTATATTGTTTTGAAAATTTTTTACATTATAATTATGTTGAATTAATTTACATAAAGTATTACAAATATATAAATTTATTAGGGAAATTCCATGCGGTAACCCTTAATTTTCGACTTTTTAGCATAGTGGACAAACCTTTTCTTAAAAAAAAAAATGTAGTGACCTTGACCTTCCAATTTTTCCATGTGGTTGACAAAAGAGAAGTTTTTTTGTTAACTTTATGTTATTTTTACCTAACATAATGACATTTTTTCATAAAATAAACGTCGTGATCACCCTAATTGACCACATATTTCAAAATCCAATTGAAATAAGTACTTAATTTAACCAAACACTTAACATTTTGTCTACCACATGGAAAAGTTGAAAGCTCAAAGTCATTATGCGGATTTTAAAAAACAAGTGTGAAAAAAGTAAAAAATTCAGGGTCACCACATGAAAATTCCCAAATTATTACATTAATTTACATAAAGTACTACAACTATTAATAGCACACTTTAAATAAAATATAAACATAAAAACATGTAAAATTATGTAAAAAGATAATTTTTTTCTCATAAAATAGATTAGTGATTTATACAAAGATAGTCACAACCTATATTATATTAGAATTAAGCTTTGCATTTAAGTAACCAATATTTTAAATAACAAAGACAAATCCTAAGAATGTATACTATGTGTTATCCATCTCCAAATATCTTTTACACTAAATAATACTCATTTAACAAATAAAATTGTAAAAATTTTATAAATAATTGAAAAAAAATAAAATAAAATATATTGATTACATAAAAATTAAAAACTCAATTATTATGGATAATATTATTAGTCATAACTAGAAAGTAATAAAGTCAAAGTTATGATGTGACATAAAAATAAAAAAAATTAATCAATATAAATAATATTATAGTCAGAATTTGAAAGTACTAAACTCAACTATATAAATATCATACAATTAAGTAAAAGGATAAAAAAATTCCACATGACATCCTCACAAGATGTGTCATATGGAATAATCGAATTGGTAAATGATATTTAATTATTGGATCATACAATTTACTAAAAGGATTGTAAAGTTCCGCATGGCACGCTCACAACGATTTGTTATATGGAATAAACAAATTGGTTAATCATGATACAATTAACTAAAAAGATTAAAAATTCCACATGGCACTCTCACAAAGATTTGCCATATAAAAATCAAATTGGTTAATTTTTAAAATGTCATGTCGTGCTCAAATCGTGCTCAACATGTTTTAGCCAAGTATCTAAGGATCGCAGTGTGCTTCGTTGTTTAAAATATGTCAAGAAGATGTCGCCTTAGCTTTGCCAAGGTATTATATTTTCATCATTATTAATCTAATTATCAAATTTAACATGTCTTATTTAAATCCTTTCTATATAAAATTAGGTATAAGATACACTATAAGGTTGTGGTTGATCATGGGGATGAGGCTATTCTTATTTTATGGGATCCACAAGCTAGAGCTGAAATCGAGCAAGTCAAACGTCTGAATGTTTATAATGAATAATTATTATCTAAGAATCATTTATTTTGCTGATATTAGTTTACTTATTTGTTATTATTTATATTGATATTGAAGTCAAAATTTCCAACTTCTTTTCCAATTGAGCTAGGAACCCTAATCGATCAACGTTACTTATTTCACTACAAAGTAACTAACAACTTCAACATTGAGAAAGGAAGCTGAACATACACTGTTAAAAAGCTAACAAAGTATCCTAGCATTATTGATCACTTTCTTGAGAAGAATGAGGTAATAAATTTACATGAATGTGTGTTAAATATTAAATAGTTTTTTATTTAACAAATTTTTTCAACAAATTAGGTTTCTCAGAGTGACGAATTAAAATATCTGAGACAAATTTTGTAACAGGAGCGGCATTCTCGATACAAGATTAACATTTAATAATAATAATAATAATAATAATATCTAATACAATAATGTTGCGAAAGTCTCAAATGCCGAACTGTTAAAAAAAACTTCAAATCATACAAACTAAAATTCTTTAAAATAAAATAGTAAAATATACATCTGATAAGAAATGTTGTTTATTCAAAATGAAAAAAAGAGATACATCATAATCAAGTCATCATGAAAGGTACAAAAAGTAGCTAAGTTCTCGATATATAGTAAATGTTGCGGCCTGGATCGAAATCTGAAGCTAAACCTTCCTGCAAAATACTGTCATCCATGATATGGATGACAGCGTTTAAATCGGAATCAGCGCCTAATGCCGAATGCAAACTCCTCAACAATATAATAATATGACAATCATAATATATTCACGAGATATGCAAAAGTACATTGCAAGCCTTGATTATAAGTTCCTCAGTTCTCATTTCTCATTTTCAATTCTAGAATATTTTCAACAATTTTTCACATTCATCACACGAATGTAAATAACGTATTGGCTATAGTCACCTACACCTGGTAACTATAAGGTTCATCCGATGGTTCTACTTAGACCCAGAAATCACATCTGCACAACACACATAATAATGACTATCTGATATATGTAAGGGTCAGGCTAGAGGAGGAACATGTTCCACACTCTAACTGTGATGGGACCCGTCACTCCACCAATATTTATGCTCGAGCTTTTACAAGATGGGACTCTCTCGGACCCCTTGTCTAGCCCCGCATTTCTACGTGCCGGAAAACACGGGCGCCGGATTACACACCGATCGGTTGTTCGACATTTCCTTACTATCAGAGTCATTCATCCAAGTACACATAATTTCAAACAAGACTCCATGTTATTTATTTCACATTGTTATAAGTCAACCCTAGTCTAGTCAAACTCCAAGTCAACATCCTTTAAAGGAAAAGTTAACATATTTGCTAATTCGACAATTAAGAGATTACCACAAAAAAAATTCACAAATTATGACAAGGTTCTAGGGGCTATATAAGTTCTTTACAAGACTATATAAACCTATAAAACTTAAGGAAAAATTTTCATAATATTTAATAAGGAATTTTTATCGATTAAACATATAACTAATTAAAAACCCATAATAACCAATAAAAATATTATAAAAAACATATTAGAAGTCCAGAAGCTATATGAAGTTAGTTTTGGACCAAAAAGTTCAATAAAAACGAGCCTACGCATTTTAACTAAATTGTTTTGTCAATTTACCGATAAACCGACATAAAATTATTAATGTCCTTAAATGTCCACGAAAGTTTGTCCAAAGGTTCTCATACAATTCTACTATATATGAGAGTGTCTCATAAAAATTTCAAGTCCAAAATAGTTCATTTAATATTTATTTTATATTTTATTGGTTTTGGATTTACTGTTTTATTTAAAATTCACAATGGTTAATAGATGGTCGTATAAGCTTATCCAATAATCAAATTCCAAATCTACTGTCCATATAAGAGTCTCATAAAAATTTCAAGTCCAAAATAGTCCATTTAGTATTTATTTCATATTTTAACATTTTTGCGTTTTTTCGGTAGGTAGTCAATACTTAGTAAAAATTCGTAAAAAAAAAATTACCAAAAGTTTATATTCTGGTTCAAACTTGTAGGAGACATAATAATATGATTTTATTAACTAATTTATCCATTAATAATGTATTTAACCCCTTTTAATATATTAGAACATATTTTATTACTTAAAATTCCATAATTGACCATTTTAATGAAATTATTTTATGAAATGAACCTAAATGATTTTCTAACTTTTAACTACTGTAAAGTTCATATAAAATATACTCCTAAAGTTCCTATGTCCACACAAAATTTATTCACAATAAGAACTTCAAAAAAAAAATCACAAAACACCGTTTTTACGTATTTTTACATAATAGAAATTCATAAAATTTAAATGCATGAACATTAAAGTAAAAAATACACATAGTAAAATATATATCCATCAATAACATTATATAAATGAAAATTTTTTCAGATTTATATATTTTTCTTTCATGACTTTAATTTAATACCGATTTCAGGTAATAATCACAATACTTGAATGTTTATAATAAACATGTAAATAACATTTGTAACATTATTATATATAAAAACATCATAAATTTTCAATTTATAACATGCATATACTTAAACTTATAATAAACACTTTATTTTTACTTCTAACACAAAAAAAATGCAGTATTCTTACTTTGAGTGAACATGCATGATAAATTAAATCAATCTAACATATTGTCATATCTTTCACATATTCAAGTAGATATAATATAAATGTCTCATAGTAAGAAAGTTAAGAGTATGTACCATTTTAGCTATCATGTGGTAAGAAGACCAAAATAGAGAATAAAATAAGAAAATGGTCCCAAAATAATATATTCTTCTAGAAGCTCCAAGAATGATAATCTCCCAAAATAGTTCTTGAAAAATAATAATCCAAGCTTGAAAGAGAAAAAAAAATACTTCTCAACCTATTTAAACAAAACTCGAGTTAAGTAAGGTGATGGGTAAAAATTCATCCCCTTTTTTTTAAATGGACAAACCTTACCTTAAGAGAGAAAATTTAATGAACTTGACTTGAAAATGGATGATGTTAAGCTTGTTCTTCAAGGGATTCTTCAACTAAAAACATAAAGAACATAAGGAAAAAAAAATTAAGGAAAGTTAGGAATGTGTTTAAATGTGTATTAAGGAGGAAAGATGAGTAAAAATCAAAAGGACATGGGGAGGGGATATAAT